>NC_084551.2:6262500-6445000 GCF_033978685.3 Nerophis lumbriciformis | reverse complement strand
GCTTGCGCCGCAGTGTCGGATATATATATATATATATATATATATATATAAAATCAGTGACGGATATATATATATATATATATATATATATATATATATATATATATATATAAAATCAGTGACGTGCAGTCACTAGAGGCTCCATCATGGAAAGAAAAAAAATGTAAAAAGAAAAAAGAAAAAAAAAAATTGTTATAAAGTTATTTTCCATTTAACTTCACCAGTTTTAGATTATTTTTATTCAAAATCGCTGAATTTTCACATTTGCCGTTCAAATACTGAGAAGAGACGGTGCGGTGAACAGCAGCCAGTTGAGGCGCGTCACTCAGTGCCTCACCATGGATTGCGCAATGACTCGGCTAACTGCTGGCCTGCTGTGCAGTGAGACTGTATTGCTATATGAATTATATTATACATTTCCATAGTTTAATTAGCTGAGGTATATAATGTACAGTGTATTTTGTCAACAACTGTATGTGTGTAAAGTATTTCTTGTGCTGAGCGATCATAAAACGGCTGCAAAAGACGCACTGGCTGAGGCTCCAGTAGCCCCGCCTCCTGCACCCCCGCCGTAGAATGCACGGCAACCCCTGATGGGAGTGTTATATCAACTAAAGCCCACACTTAAACTTTCCATGAATCTATTTAAAAAAGTTATTTCATAAGAAGCCAAAAAGTGCAAAAACAATGTTTGTGTTAGAGGAGTTGCGAATGACTGCTGGGCCACAACATTAGGTACACCTGCAGACTGCATGTGTATCTAATTCACAACTCCTCCAACACGAACATGATTGTTTTTGCACTTTTTGGCTTCTTATTAAATAACTTTTGTAACCTATTTTTATGGGCTTTCCTCTTTGTGATGTTAAGTTCCTGTTATGCGCTGTTATACAGTATATGCCTTGAGCTCTTATTTTGAAGGCGCCAAGAGCGGAATTTTGACAGGTTGAAGTGGAGCGGAAGTTTTTGAAAGAAGGTAAATAAAGTGGTCCTCGTGTAAACTGGAGCCTCCGTGTTTATTTTGTAGTTTCATACAGTATAGGCGACATTTATAAACCCTCGGTTACACTTTTTTAAATAGATTCAGTCTTGCACGTGGAAAGTTGAAGTGAGGGCTTTAGTTGATGTAACACTCCCATCAGGGGGTTCATTAATCCTGCACAACAGCGGCGCATTTCTAAGTAAAGGTAAGACCATAATAACGTTTTTTTATTAAATGTGCTTTTTTGTGTGCTACAGTTTGTATGTGTAAAGTTAAAGTTAAGTTAAAGTACCAATGATTGTCACACACACACCAGGTGTGGTGAAATGTGTCCTCTGCATTTGACCCATCCTCTTGTTCACCCCCTGGGAGGTGAGGGGAGCAGCGGCGCCGCGCCCGGGAATCATTTTTGGTGATTTAACCCCCAATTCCAAGCCTTGATGCTGAGTGCCAAGCAGGGAAGAATGCTGGTATGAGCTTTTAAACATAACCCGTTAACTGCTGTCAATCAAATGGTGAATAAGATACTCTGTAGGGTTCATATGTTTGTAAATCTGACTGTGATGAAGTCAGTGCCTCACCAGCCATCAAACTCACCGCACGTCACTGATATATATGGCTGTAGTTTGGGGACCCCTGTTCTAAATGGAAATTAAGCCAAGTTAATTATTCAGTTTCAGGGTCAAAACTGCTCCATTATAATATGTATCTTAACGGTTCAGCTAATAACATTTTCACTGATTTAAAAAAAATAAAAATCTAATTCCCTTTGAATCGTGATTAATAACAGTAAATTATTTGCTAGAAAATTTTTTATTAACTTGAAATACCCCAACATTTTGCCACAATTGCAGTTTTGTCAGAATGTCATGCACACACATTGTTTCAAATGTTTTCATATACATAATTTTCACTTAAAACTTGGTAAATAAATAATTTGGCGATTAATCTACGTTGATACACAATGGGATACATTTTGTGATTAATTACTGCACTAATTTTAACTGTCTAACTTAAAAGCCATCTCCCACTGTAAAATGAAACTAAACTAGTAACCTTTTAAAGACATTGTGCGGGAACAATAAAATCAATACTGTCACCTAGTGGCATAATATGGGTACTGCTGGAATGATAATGTGTTTGCTTATCTGCACATTCGTGAGTTTATTAAATAAAATATTATTCCGTATTAGTATTTTTAAATACTGGTTCTGTCCTTATTTCACTTTTTCAACTTCTACATCACTGATAACATTCTGCAGCAGAATTGTGAAAAAAGGCAAAATAGGTGCAAGAAATTACTTTTTGTGCAATTTCTTTGCATGTGTATTGTGGTGATGCTGTCCACGCCCACGTATGGGATATTTTTAGGGCCCCCAATGGGACATAAGGACCTATTGTTTTTCGTTCGTTTTATTCTTTATTATTATTCTTTATTATTCTTCCGCCGCCTCTTCGAGCACTAATTTGACCCACTTAACATGCTTCAAAACTCACCATATTTGACCCACACACCAGGACCTGCGAAAATTGTCTTTTAATAAAAAAACCAAACTGCAAAAATCAAAATTGCGCTCTAGCGCCCCCTAGGAAAAAAAAAAACTAGACTGCCTGTAACTCCCACTAGGAAGGTCGGAAAAACATGAAACAAAATCCTCTATGTAGGTCTGACTCAGACCTAACTTTCATAATGGTACATTCTCGGGCGAAAATCAACAGGAAGTTGGCAATTCCCCCTTCAAGACAAAAAAGTACTAAAAAAAGTCACTTTTGCCTCTTTGAGCTGTAATTTGACCCCCTTAACATGCTTCAAAACTCACCGGACTGAACACACACATCAGGACTGGCAAAAACTGTGATCTAATGAAAAAACCTAACCCCAAATCTAAAAATTGTGCTCTACAGCAATTTTTTAATAAAACGCACAAAAAACTGCTCCTCGGATGAAAAATCTGACAAAACTGCCTGTAACTCCCACTGGGAAGGTCGGAGAGAGATGAAACAAAAACCTCTATGTAGGTCTCACTTAGACCTACATTTCATAAATTTACAACCCCCAGCTAAAATCAACAGGAAGTTTGCTATTCCCCCTTCAACACAACATTTTTGTACAAACCCGTCACCTTTCTTCAAACATTATCTCCTCTGAGCGCGTTTGTTGTTTCGGCTTCAAACTAACACAGGAGAGAGATTGAACCCTTCTGATTAAAAGTTGGTGAAAGAGTTGTGATACCTGCTCCGGTTTTGATTTTATGACCCTTCAAAGACCCGCTGCACTGATGCTCCTGCGGTGCTGTTTTTTTAAGATGGCTGCTCAAAAGCAGAAAGCACCAACGTGCCCACACAATGCAGACAAGGTAGGTACACTAGACAAAAGTCTTGGGACACTTCAGACTAAAAGTAGACAAAAGTATTGGGACACTTAGGACTAGCACCTGCCAAATACGCGGGCCCGAACAACGCTGCTTGCAGCTTTAATTTTATTTTACTATTTTAAGCACATATAAAACCGCTCCTCCTTCAAAAACAAAGTATTAAGTTATAACAAAACTTGACAATAAAACAAAGCATTTAAGCTTCTTTATGGGAGTCGTCACTGTAGAAATGACATGTTGTATAAAAGAGGGTCCACATTAAGCATCCTTGGTCCAGTCTATTCAAAAAGTTCCTGGCGAGGGTGGGGTTCTATCACAAGACCCCCCACACCTCTTCAAAAGCAGAGCAGATCTTGGAACAGGTCACGGCTGCAGAGAGGGGGTAGTTACTGATGGACACCGTCTTCTCCGTGTAGTCTACGTTCACCTGTTAGGAGACGCTCGTCAGGAATCTGACACTAGACAAGACTTAAATAAGGCATCTCACCGCTCCGTGCGCAAACGCTCCGATCACCACTGCGGCCGGCCCCTGTGGCACCAAGGAGCGAGCGCACACGGCCTCTCCGGCCGAGAAAGACGTGGAAATCCGCGGGCAGCCGGGAGGCAGGTGGTCCGACACAGGGTTTTTGATCATTTTCAGGAGCTTCTGAGGACCGTCGGAGGCTCGCACGCTCAGCTTGTGCAGCAGTTGAACTGAAATAGTCAAATATATATTAGAGAGATGTTTAAAATGCAGGTCGTGTTTTAACAACACCCGTTTTACCCATCAGGCCACAGAAGCGCGGGAAGGTTCTTGGGATGCGAGTCTGCGGGTTGATCTCGATTAAGCCATTTTTGTCCGTGTGGATGTAGACCTGCAGGAGGCCCGCTCTGTTCAGTGGACTATCCATTAACATGAGCAGACACTAGAGAAGAAAGAACACTTTAAGTTAGTCATGTGTGCATGTTTTCATTCCATCTTACAAGAGTGCTAAAGAATGACAAAGGTACACACTATATTGCCAAAAGTATTTGGCCACCTGCCTTGACTCACATATGAACTTGAAGTGCCATCCCATTCCTAACCCATAGGGTTCAATATGATGTCAGTCCACCTTGTGCAGCTATTACAGCTTCAACTCTTCTGGGAAGGCTGTCCACAAGGTTGCGGAGTGTGTTTATCGGAATTTTCCACCGTTCTTCCAAAGGCGCATTGGTGAGGTCACACACTGATGTTGGTCGAGAAGGCCTAGCTCTCAGTCTCCGTTCTAATTCATCCCAAAGGTGTTCTACCGGGTTCAGGCCAGGACTCTGTGCAGGCCAGTCAAGTTCATCCACACCAGACTCTGTCATCCATGTCTTTATGGACCTTGCTTTGTGCACAGTCATGTTGGAAGAGGAAGGGGCCCGCGCTCCAAACTGTTCCCACAAGGTTGGGAGCATGGAATTGTCCAAAATGTTTTGGTATCCTGGAAGCATTCAAAGTTCCTTTCGCTGGAACTAAGGGGCCAAGCCCAACTCCTGAAAATCAACCCCACACCATAATTCCTCCTCCAACAAATTTCACACTGGGCACAATGCAGTCCGAAATGTAGCCTTCTCCTGGCAACCTCCAAGCCCAGACCGGTCCATCAGATTGCCAGATGGAATAGCGTGATTCATCACTCCAGAGAACGCGTCTCCACTGCATCCGACGCTTTAGACTTAGACTTCCTTTTTTATTGTCATTCAAATTTGAACTTTACAGCACAGATAAGAACGAAATTTCATTACATAAGCTCATGGTAGTGCAGGATAAAAAAGCAATACGGTGCATATATAAATAAATAAATATAAATAATATATAAATATATATATATATAAAATAAATAAATATATATGCGTCCATGTTTATGAATGTATGTTATACATACATCCATATGTTATACATACATCCACACAGCTTTGCATTGGACTCTGTGATGTATGGCTTAGACGCAGCTGCCCAGCCATGGAAACCCATTCCATGACGCTCTCTGCGTACTGTACGTGGGCTAATTGGAAGGTGACATGAAGTTTGGAACTGTGTAGCAACTGACTGTGCAGAAAGTCTTTGCACTATGCGGACTTCTCTCTGTCAGTTTACGTGGCCTACCATTTGGTGGCTGACTTGCTGTTGTTCCCAAACTCTTCACTTTTCTTATAATAAAGTCGACTTTGGAATAATTCATACTTGCCAACCCTCCCGAATTTTCCGGGAGACTCCCGAATTTCAGTGCCTCTCCCGAAAATCTCCCGGGACAACCATTCTCCGGAATTTCTCCCGATTTCCAGCCGGACAACTATGTTGGGGGCGTGTCTTAAAGGCACTGCCTTTAGCGTCCTTTACAACCTGAAAAGGAGACTATTATTTATGTCTCCGTTATCCATAGGTTTATCTATAACCCATAAAGTAGGCAGGCACGGAGCGATTTCTCAGCGTGTGTTTATTCCAGCCGGCACGTTAATACACTGACACACAACATCCGGATTCCCATCATGCATTGCTTCAAAACTACGGCAAGTAATAATGTCCAGCATTTCCAGCCTGACAAACAATATTGGGGGTCGTGCCTTAAAGGCACTGCCTTTAGCGTCCTCTCACCCCCCCCAAATCTCCCGAATTCGGAGGTCTAAAGTTGGCAAGTATGGAATAATTAGGAGCACGGAAATTTCACGATTTGTTACACAGGTGGCTTCTTATGACAGTTCCACGCTGGAAATCACTGAGAGCGGCCCATTCTTTCACAAATGTTTGTAGAAACAGTCTCCATGCCTAAGTGCTTGATTGTATACACCTGATTCTCATCATTTGCATGGGTGGCCAAACACTTTTGGCAATATAGTGTATTTGCCAAACAAATGCACTGCAAAAACTGAAATCTAAGTAAGATGAAATATCTCAAATAAGGGTGATATTTGCTTATTTTCTGTCTGATAAGATCATTCTTCTCACTAAGCAGATTTTATGTTAGTGTTTTACTTGTTTTAAGGGTTTTGGTCTTAAATGATCTCAGTAAGATATTACTGCGATTTTATGACCTATATTGAGTAAAACATGCTTGAAACTAGAATATCAACTGATGCAAAGCTGTGTCATCAACACTCACAAGTATAAAACTACTTTTTTAAAGTACCGTATTTTTCGGACTATAAGTCGCAGTTTTTTTCATAGTTTGGCCGAGCTCCAGTGCAACTTATATATGTTTTTTTCCTTCTTTATTATGCATTTTCGGCAGGTGCGACTTATACTCCGTGCGACTTATACTCCGAAAAATACGGTAGTCATTTCTTACTTCAAGCATGGAAAAAAAAAAATCATGATGCCGAGCGCATATCATTATGTCAAGATAATGGCACTAGCATTTACTTATTTAAGAATATTTTTCAACATATTGAGCAAAAAGGTCTAATTCTTTTTTTTCTACCAAGAAAAGTGCACTTGTTATTAGTGAGAATATATTGGCATTAGAGATGCGCGGATAGGCAATTATTTCATCCGCAACCGCATCAGAAAGTCGTCAACCATCCGCAATCCACCCGATCTAACATTTGATCAGAACCGCACCCGCCCGCCATCCGCCCGCACCCGCCCGTTGTTATATATCTAATATAGACGATGCAAGGCATTAGTAAGGTTATAAAGCTTTTGCCTGTTAAAGAAAGGAGACTGATCCAATGCAGCACAGACATTCGCGTGCCACGCTGTCACGACCCAGACGCACACCAGTGCGCAATCATATGGGAGCCGCGCTGAGCGCACCTCCAAGCGCGTCTCGCTGCCGGCGACGGTCGGGTATATGGGCCCGACGCTCCAGCGCCATCCATTTTCAGGGCTAGTTGATTCGGCAGGTGGGTTGTTACACACTCCTTAGCGGGTTCCGACTTCCATGGCCACCGTCTATATCAACCAGGGTGAGCCCCACCCCTTTCGTGAGCGCACTGCGCACGGAGTGACCCCTGTTACGCGCCCCCGGCAACAGGGGTGGCGGGCAGGTAAGCTGCGCGGGCGGAGCGCGCGGAGTGACCCCTGTTACGAGCCCCCGGCCACGGGGGTGGCGGGCAGGTAAGCTGCGCGTGACGCCGGCCGCGGCGAAGGCGGACGAGGCGGGGTGTCGGTGCGGTGGGCGCGGTGGTGACCCTGGACGTGCGTCGGGCCCTTCTCGCGGATCGCCTCAGCTACGGCTCCCGGTGGGGCCCTCTCGGGGGAAGGGGCCTCGGTCCCGGACCCCGGCGAGGCGTCCCTTCTCCGCTCCGTAAAAGTGTCCATCTCTTCTTCTTTTTTTCTTCTGTTGTGGCATATGCTGCAGGTGCCTGCTCGTTTTTCGTATGTGGGTAACAACATTTAACTATGTATATATATTTACCAATTGGTTTAACTGCCACCCGCCTGAATCTATTTAAAATCAAATTGTTTTTTATTTCAATCACCCGACCCGACCCGCCGATAAAATCTAATTTTTTTTAATTTCATCCGCCCGATCCGCGGATAATCCGCGGACTCCGTGGTTGTGCCCGCAAACCGCGCATCTCTAATTGGCATATTGGCCGTATTGGCATGTGTTGCAATGTTAAGACTGCGTGGTCGGTAGTAGTGGGTTTCAGTAGGCCTTTAAGAAAAGTGCACTTGTTATTAGTGAGAATATACTTATTTTAAATGTATTTTGGGGTTCATTGAGATTAGCTAATTTGACTTGTTTTGGAAAGTCTTGACAAGCCAAATTTTCTTGTTCTATTGGCAGATAATTTTGCTTAGTTCAAATAAAATACCCCTCATTTTTGTATGTTTTTTCTCGTTTTTAAACACTGACTTTTTGCAGTGTAGGGACTGAAAGTACTGACAGCCTACAGAACCAGGCCAGACACTACAAACTTCTACAGGAGCTTAATTTAAGAATATTTTTCAACATATTGAGAAAAAAGATTTTTTTTTTCTGTTAAAGGCCTACTGAAATGCGATTTCCTTATTCAAACAGGGATAGCAGGTCCATTCTATGTGTCATACTTGATCATTTCGCGATATTGCCATATTTTTGCTGAAAGGATTTAGTAGAGAACATCGACGATAAAGTTCGCAACTTTTGGTCGCTGATAATAAAGCCTTGCCTGTACCGGAAGTAGCAGACGATATGCGCGTGACGTCACAGGTTGTGGAGCTCCTCACATCTGCACATTGTTTACAATCATGGCCACCAGCAGCGAGAGCGATTCGGACCGAGAAAGCGACGATTTCCCCCATTAATTTGAGCGAGGATGAAAGATTTGTGGATGAGGAAAGTGAGAGTGAAGGACTAGAGGGCAGTGGGAGCGATTCAGATAGGGAAGATGCTGTGAGAGGCGGGTGGGACCTGATATTCAGCTGGGAATGACTAAAACAGTAAATAAACACAAGACATATCTATTAGCCACAACACAACCAGGCTTATATTTAATATGCCACAAATTAATCCCGCATAACAAACACCTCCCCCCTCCCGTCCATATAACCCGCCAATACAACTCAAACACCTGCACAACACACGCAATCCCACAGCCCAAAGTACCGTTCACCTCCCCAAAGTTCATACAGCACATATATTTCCCCCAAAGTCCCCAAAGTTACGTACGTGACATGCACATAGCGGCACGCACGTACGGGCAAGCGATCAAAAGTTTGGAAGCCGCAGCTACATGCGTACTCACGGTACCGCGTCTGCGCATCCAACTCAAAGTCCTCCTGGTAAGAGTCTCTGTTGTCCCAGTTCTCCACAGGCCAATGGTAAAGCTTGACTGTCCTCTTTCGGGAATGTAAACAATGAAACAACGGCTGCGTTTGTGTTGCTGCAGCCGGCCGCAATACACCGCTTCCCACCTACAGCTGTCTTCTTTGCTGTCTCCATTGTTCATTGAACAAATTGCAAAAGATTCACCAACACAGATGTCCATCCAGAATACTGTGGATTTTTGCGATGAAAACAGACGACTTAATAGCTGGCCACCATGCTGTCCCAAAATGTCCTCTACAATCAGTGACGTCACGCGCTGACGTCATCATACCGAGACGTTTGCCAGCAGGATATTTCGCGCGAAATTTAAAATTGCACTTTAGTAAGCTAAAGCTAACACATCTTAACATGTGTTGCAATGTTAAGATTTCATCATTGATATATAAACTATCAGACTGCGTGGTCGGTGGTAGTGGGTTTCAGTAGGCCTTTAAGAAAAGTGCACTTGTTATTAGTGAGAATATACTTATTTTAAATGTATTTTTGGGTTCATTGAGGTTAGCTAATTAGGGCCCGCATGGCCCATTGTATAAGGACTCCCAAAGGGAGTCCTTATACAATGGGACATAAGGATCTATTGAATTTGTAAGGTTTTATTCTTTATTCTTTCGCCGCCACATTAAACTGCAATTTGACCCACTTAACATGCTTCAAAACTCACCATATTTGACCCACACATCAGGACCTGCGAAAATTGCCTTTTTAAAAAAAAAACGAACCACAAAACTCAAAATTGCGCTCTAGCGCCCCTAGGAAAAAAAAAAAACTAGACTGCCTGTAACTCCCACTAGGAAGGTCGGAGAGACATGAAACAAAAACCTCTATGTAGGTCTGACTTAGACCTACATTTCATAATAGTACATTGTCGGGCTAAAATCAACAGGAAGCTGGCAATTCCCCCTTCAAGACAAAAAAGTACTAAAAACAGTCACTTTTGCCTCTTTGAGCTGTAATTTGACCCCCTTAACATGCTTCAAAACTCACCAAACTGAACGCACACATCAGGACTAGCAGAAATTGCGATCTAATAAAAAAACCTAACCCCAAATCTCAAAATTGCGCTCTACCGCAATTTTTGAATAAAACACAGAAAAAACTGCTCCTCGGAAGAAAAAAATGACAAAACTGCCTGTAACTCCCACTGGGAAGGTCGGAGAGACATGAAACAAAAACCTCTATGTAGGTCTCACTTAGACCTACATTTCATAAATTGACAACCCCCAGCAAAAATCAACAGGAAGTTTGCTATTCCCCCTTCAAAACAATTTTGTAAAAACCGGTCACCTTCCTTCAAAATCTATCTCCTCTGAGCGCGTTTGTCGTTTCGGCTTCAAACTAACACAGGAGAGAGAATAAACCCTTGTGTATAAAATAACAGAACAGCGTTTTAATACCTGCTCCGGTTTTGATTTTATGACCCTTCAAAGACCCGCTGCGCTGCTGTTTTTTTAAGATAGCTGCTTAAAAGCAGGAAGCACCAGCGTGCCCACACAATGCAGACAAGGTAGGTACACTAGACAAAAGTATTGGGACACTTATGACTACCACCGGACAAAAGTATTGGGACACTTAGGCCGAAAACTGGACAAAAGTATTGGGACACTTAGGCCGAAAACTGGACAAACGTATTGGGACACTTGGGACTACAACTTGCCAAAAGTATTGGGACACTTAGGACTAGCACCTGCCAAATACGCGGGCCCGACCAACGCTGCTTGCAGCTTTAATTAGGGCCCGCATGGCCCATTGCAAAAGGACTCCCACAGGGAGTCCTTATGCAATGGGACATAAGGACCTATTGTTATTCTAAGGTTTTATTATTCTTTATTATTCTTCCGCACCCACAAAAAACTGTAATTTGACCCACTTAACCTGCTTCAAAACTCACCATATTTTACCCACACATCAGGACCTGCGAAAATTGCCTTTTTAAAAAAAAAACGAACCACAAAACTCAAAATTGCGCTCTAGCGCCCCCTAGGAAAATAAAAAACTAGACTGCCTGTAACTCCCACTAGGAAGGTCGAAGAGACATGAAACAAAAACCTCTATGTAGGTCTGACTTACACCTACCTTTCATAATTGTACATCCTCGGGCAAAAATCAACAGGAAGTTGGCAATTCCCCCTTCAAGACAAAAAAGTACTAAAAACAGTAACTTTTGCCTCTTTCAGTTGTAATTTGACCCCCTTAACATGCTTCAATACTCACCAAACTGAACGCACACATCAGGACTGCCAAAAATTGCGATCTAATAAAAAACCTAACCCCAAATTTAATATTTGCGCTCTAGAGCAATTTTTGAATAAAACCGATAAAAAACTGCTCCTCGGAAGAAAAAAATGACAAAACTGCCTGTAACTCCCACTGGTCGGAGAGACATGAAACAAAAACCTCTATGTAGGTCTCACATAGACCTACATTTCATAAATTGACAACCCCCAGCAAAAATCAACAGGAAGTTTGCTATTCCCCCTTCAAAACAATTTTTTTGTAAAAACCGGTCACCTTCCTTCAAAATCTATCTCCTCTGAGCGCGTTTGTCGTTTCGGCTTCAAACTAACACAGGAGAGAGATTAAACCCTTGTGTATAAAATAACAGAACAGCGTTTTAATACCTGCTCCGGTTTTGATTTTATGACCCTTCAAAGACCCGCTGCGCTGATGCTGCTGCGCTGCTGTTTTTTTAAGATGGCTGCTTAAAAGCAGGAAGCACCAGCGTGCCCACACAATGCAGACAAGGTAGGTACACTAGACAAAAGTATTGGGACACTTCAGACTAAAAGTAGACACAAGTATTGGGACACTTATGACTACAGCATGACAAAAGTATTAGGACACTTACGACTAAAAGTAGACAACAGTATTGGGATACCTAGGACTACCACTGGACAAAAGTATTGGGACACTTACACTGAACAAAAGTATTGGGACACTTGTAGCTAATACTTGACAAAAGTATTGGGACACTTAGGACTAAAAGTAGACAACAGTATTGGGAAACTTAGGACTACCACTGGACAAAAGTATTGGGACACTTACACTGGACAAAAGTATTGGGACACTTGGGACTAAAACATGACAAAAGTATTGGGACACTTACAACTACAACTTGACAAAAGTATTGGGACACTTCGGATTACCACTGGACAAAAGAATTGGGACACTAACAACGAAAACTGGACAAAAGTTTTGGGACACTTAGGACCAAAACTGGACAAAAGTATTGGGACATTTCGGACTAAAACTGCACAAGATTATTGGGACACTTAGGACTAAAACTTGACAAAAGTATTGGGACACTTACGACTACAACTTGACATAAGTATTGGGACACTTCGGACTACCCCTGGACGAAAGTATTGGGACACTTAGGACTAAAACTGGACAAAAGTATTGGGACACTAACGACGCAAACTGGACAAAAATATTGGGACACTTGGAACTAAAACTGCACAAAAGTATTGGGACACTTAGGATCACAACTGGACAAAAGTATTGGGACACTTAGGACTACAACTTGACAAAAGCATGGGGACACATAGGACTAAAACTGGACAAAAGTATTGGGACACTTGTGGCTAAAATATGACAAAAGTATTGGGACACTTACAACTACAACTTGACAAAAGTATTGGGACACTTCGGATTACCACTGGACAAAAGTATTGGGACACTTAGGACTACAACTGGACAAAAGTATTGGGACACTTACGACGAAAACTGGACAAAAGTATTGGGACACTTCGCATTAAAAGTAGACTAAAGTATTGGGACACTTAGGACTACCACTGGACACAAGTATTGGGACACTTACACTGGACAAAGTATTGGGACACTTGGGACTAAAACTTGACAAAAGTATTGGGACACTTAGGACTAGCACCTGCCAAATACGCGGGCCCGACCAATGCTGCTTGCAGCTTTAATTTTACTTGTTTTGGAAAGTCTTGACAAGCCAAATTTTCTTGTCCTATTGGCAGATCATTTTGCTTAGTTCAAGTAAAATACCCCTCATTTGTATATCTTTTTTCTTGTTTTTGAACACTGACTTTTTGCAGTGTGGTGCTCCATATCGACACATAACTGATTACCTGGTGTGTGATATCCGGTCTGATGTGTCCTGGATCTCTTCCACTTTTAATAATCACATTTTTGTGTTGATCACAGTTCAGCAGCTCGAAGTTTTTTCCGACCTAGACAAGGTGGAACACGTACATCTTAATCATCGTCACACATTTGATCCTCAGTCAAACAAAGGCCGTGCGGAAATTGTGTTTATGGCAAATAGACCCCAAAAGGGACAAGCGGTAGAAAATGGGTGGATGAATGGGAGTCCCACTCGTTGTGGAAACTACCTAGTCGAAATGACAACACGACATGAGACTTTTACCTTCACGCTTTCCAACGAGGCTCCCTCCAGAATGACAACTAATCGTCTCTCCGACATGCGGTCATGTAGAGTGCGGAGATGTTTGGCGGCTTTAGGTTCATATTCGTCCAAATGTTCCAGGCCACGCTTCTTCCCGTCGGCGGCCGCCATCTTGTCTGGAACTTGTGTCCGTCTTCTCTCCAGTCGGCGGCCTGTCGCAGGATGGTTACGTCACTTTAGGGAAACATTGGTAATAAAATAATAACTATAGTCTTTAAAAATGATTTAGAACTCTACGTTAAAACATTCTCTACCTCCAACAACCAAAAAGCTGTGAAAACGATGATGCTGTGTTCCAAATTTTAGTTATTTACTGAAATTGAGTGAGCCTATGGCTTTGCACTTTGTTTATATATATATATATATATATATATATATATATATATATATATATATATATATATATATATATATATATATATATATATATATATATATATAGCATTCTATTGATTATTATTTTTCAACTGTTGTAAATGTTGAAATTTATAAATAAAGATTTATTTAAAAAAAATCAACTTCCGGTTCCGGTATAAAAAAAGTATTGATTGATTGATCGATTGATTCATTGATTGAAACTTTTATTAGTAGATTGCACAGTACAGTACATATTCCGTACAATTGACCACTAAATGGTAACACCCGAATACGTTTTTCAACTTGTTTAAGTCGGGGTCCACATTAATCAATTCAGGGTAGTAATAACTATAATTCTGTACTTACTTGTTGTGTTTTTTTTGTTGTTGTTGTTTTTTTGCACACTACAAATAAAGGTTTTTATTAAAAAAAAAAAAAACGTTGATAAGATTTCATTCTATTTTAGTTACTTTGAATTTACAACCCCCTGGCGCTGTTTTGTACTGTTTTTGTACTGTTTGTACTGTTTTTGTACTTATTTTGATTATTGTTTCTGTTGAAATTTATAAATAAAGGTTTAAAAAAAAAAAAATTATAATAACTATATATACTATACTACTGATGCTGTGTTCCAAATTTAAATTATTTACTGAAATTGAGTGAGCCTATGGCTTTTCACTTTAATTGTTTTATATATATATATATATATATATATATATATATATATATATATATATATATATATATATATATATATATATATATATATATATATATATATATATATATATATATATATATATATATATATATATATATATATATATATATATATATATATATATATATATATATATATATATATATATATATATTGCATTCTATTTTAGTTACTTTGAATTTACAACCCCCTGGCGCTGTTTGATTATTATTTTTCAACTGTTGTAAATGTTGAAATTTATAAATAAAGATTTATTTAAAAAAAAATCAACTTCCTGTTCCGGTATTTTAAAAAAAGTATTGATTTATTCATTCATTCATTCATTCATTGAGACTTTTATTAGTATATTGCATAGTACAGTACATATTCCGTACAATTGACCACTAAGATATTACTATTTAGATATACACAGTATGAGAAAAAAAATGAAAAGGAATTTTACCTTTGCAACCTCTTTATACTATTGGCTAAGTTTTATATTCATAAATGTAAGTTTCTCAATACCTGACCTATTTTTTGTGCCTTTAAAAAAGATTTAGAACTCTACATTAAAACATTCTCTACCTCTAACAACCAAAAAGCTGTGAAAACGATGATGCTGTGTTCCAAATTTAAGTTATTTACTGAGATTGAGTGAGCCTATGGCTTTGCACTTTGTTTATTTTATATATATATATATATATATATATATATATATATATATATATATATATATATATATATATATATATATATATATATATATATATATATATATATATATATTGCATTCTATTTTAGTTACTTTGAATTTACAACCCCCTGGCGCTGTTTTGTACTGTTTTTGTACTTATTTTGATTATTGTTTCTCGACTGTTTGTTAATGTTGACATTTATAAATAAAGGTAAAAAATAAATAAATAATAATAACTATAGTCTTTAAAAAAGATTTAGAACTCTACGTTAAAACACTCTTTACCTCTAACAACCAAAAAGCTGTGAAAACGATGACGCTGTGTTCCAAATTTGGAATATTTACGGATCTTGTGTGAGCCTATGACTTTACATTTTGTTACATATATATATATATATATATATATATATATATATATATATATATATATATATATATATATATATATTTTTTATATATATATATATATATGTATATCCATCCATCCATCCATTTTCTACCGCTTATTCCCTATATATATACATATATATATATATATATATATATATATATATATAGAATTTTATATATATATATATATATATATATATATATATATATATATATATATGTATAATTTTATATATATATATAACATTCTATTTTAGTTGCTTTATTGAGTTTACAAACCCCTGGTGCTGTTTTGTACTGTTTTTGTACTTGTTTTGATTGTTATTATTTCTTTGCTTTATGTAAACGTTGCATATTGTAAATAAAGGTTTGTTAAAAAATAAAAACAATAACTATAATTGTGAATGGTACAGTCAGTTATGTATAAAATACAAAAGAAAATTGTGTAAACGAAATAACATTCAAGTTGTTTAACTTTAAACCATTGATAGCTTATCACCTTTTTTTATATACCTTTATTTATAAAGTTCAAAATTTACAAACATAAACATATGAACAACGACAATTATAAAAGTAAAAAAAAAAACAGTGTGATACAGCACCAGGGGGTTGTTAATTCAATAAAGTAATCATAGTAGAATGTAAAATAGGATATCAACTCTTTTTTTAAACCTTTATTTATAATTTTCAACATTTACAAACAAGCAAAGAAACAATAATAATCATAACAAGTACAGAAACGGTACAAAAACAGTACAAAACAAAGACAGGGACTCAATAAAGCAACTAAAATAGAATGCAAAATATATATATGTAACAAAATGTAAAGTCATAGGCTCACACAAGTTCCGTAAATAATCCAAATTTGGAGCACAGCATCACAGTTTTCACAGCTTTTTGATTGTTAGAGGTCGAAAGCGTTTTATAGTAAAGTTATCATTCTTTTTTAAAGGCACAAAAGACAGGTCAGGTATTGAGACACTTACATTTATGGATATAAAACTTAGCCAATAGTATAATGAGGTTGCAAAGGTTAAATTCCTTTTCAATTTTTTTCTCATACTGTGTATATCCAAATAGTGATATCTTATCAACGTTTTATTTGATTTATTTATTTTATAAACCTTTATTTATAATATGCAACACACAAGCAAATGAATAATAATAAACACAACAAGTACAAAAATAGTATAAAACAGCACCAGAGGGTTGTAAACTCAATAAAGCCACATAAAATAGAATACAAAATATATATAAATATATATATGTAACAATATCTCAGCAACTTTGACTGCGAGTGAGCGATGTTTTGCGTCACACCTACGTCACTTTTGCGCGCCGGAAGTCTCTGCATCGTGGAAGTGGGTAAGATTCACGTGTGAGCTTTTCGTCCTACTTGAGCAAGTCAGCGTTCGCTTTGCAAAGTAAGTAAAATACTGTTGTAATGTCAGTGAGCAGGACGTATGTTAGTGTTTACAACAATATATGTGTTCGTAAATAATACGTAGAATGCATTAAAGTAGTGCCATCGCAAGATATCACATAATCTAGTGTCTGATGCACGATAACCATTCTGCTCATTCGCTAATTTCAAGTTGTTTTGAACATTTGTGTACAACATAACCTGATTGTGTAGCTGGGTAGTTAATATAAATTAATGTAATGTACAAATGTTAGACGTGCCGTCACATGTAATTTTGAACACGTTTTAATAATACCAGAGGTGGGTAGAGTAGCCAGAAATTGTACTCAAGTAAGAGTACTGTTACTTTAGAGATTTATTACTCAAGTAAAAGTAAGGAGTAGTCACCCAAATATTTACTTGAGTAAAAGTAAAAAGTATGTTGTGAAAAAACTACTCAAGTACTGAGTAACTGATGAGTAACATACACACTCATATCATATATATATATATATATATATATATGTATGTGTGGGAAAAAAAATCACAAGACTATTTCATCTCTACAGGCCTGTTTCATGAGGGGGGGTACCCTCAATCATCAGGAGATTTTAATGGGAGCATTCGCATACCATGGTTTATATAGGGCACAGAGTGGGTGGGTACAGGCTGGTGTAGGGGCGTGGTGATTGGCTCATGTGTTACCTAGGAGGTGTTTCCGTCTATGGCGGCATGCTGTTACAATTTCGCTGCGCTTGTTGAGGGATGACAGGTCTGGACGGTAAATAATAAACAGTTTCTCTTTCAAGCATAGGTTGCATCTTTTATTACCACTATTGTAAGGTGTGCTGGATGCAAGAATTTGCCATGTTATTGAATATTCAACATTATTGTCTTTGAGGTCCCAAATGTGTTTGCTGAGTTCTGTGGTATTTCGCAGGTTTTTGTTCCTGAAAGAAGCCTTGTGGTTGTTCCATCTGGTTTTGAATTCTCCCTCGGTTAATCCTACATATGTGTCGGATGTGTTAATGTCCTTGCGTATTACCTTAGATTGGTAGACAACTGATGTTTGTAAGCACCCCCCGTTGAGAGGGCAATCAGGTTTCTTTCGACAGTTACAGCCTTTGTTGGTTTTGGAGTCGCTCTGTCCGGGGGCCGACGGCTCATTTGCAATTGTTTTGTTGTGGTTTGAGATGATTTGTCTTATATTGTTCATGCAGCTGTAGCTCAATTTAATGTTGTTCTTGTTGAATACTTTTCTTAGGGTGTTGTCTTTGGGAAAGTGTTTGTCAATCAGATTGAGGAATTTGTGTCCAATGTTAGTTGAGACGTTTTTGCTGTATGGGGGGTTGTACCAGATGATGTCGTTTCGTTTTCTGTTATTTTTTGGCTGGTTTCCTGGCGTGGGTTCATAGGTGAGGGTGAAATTGTATCCGCTTTCATCAAGGGCTTTTTGGTACGGGGGGGTTGCTTGGTCAAATTCAGCTTTGCTAGATGACAGCATCAATAGCCTTTTATTGATTCCGGTAGGTATTCTTTTCGTGGTGGTGGGTGGATGGTTGCTGTCATGGTGCACGCATTGGAGTGTTGTGTTGGGTTTCGTGAATGGTTGGTAGCTGTTATTTCTCAGGTTGAAAGTGACGTCAAGGAAGTTGACGGTTTGCTTGTTGGCTTCAATCGTGATCCGTAGGCCGTTCTCTTTGAAAATTTGGCATATGCGCTTCTTGGTATTCTCGCTGCTCCTTGGCGAGGCGCGACACACTGCCAGTCCGTCATCTCGGTAAATACCAAGGTTCAGATTGAGCTGGAGCAGCGAGAATACCAAGAAGCGCATATGCCAAATTTTCAAAGAGAACGGCCTACGGATCACGATGGAACCAGATGGAACATCCACAAGGCTTCTTTCAGGAACAAAAACCTGCGAAATACCACAGAACTCAGCAAACACATTTGGGACCTCAAAGACAATAATGTTGAATATTCAATAACATGGCGAATTCTTGCATCCAGCACACCTTACAATAGTGGTAATAAAAGATGCAACCTATGCTTGAAAGAGAAACTGTTTATTATTTACCGTCCAGACCTGTCATCCCTCAACAAGCGCAGCGAAATTGTAACAGCATGCCGCCATAGACGGAAACACCTCCTAGGTAACACATGAGCCAATCACCACGCCCCTACACCAGCCTGTACCCACCCACTCTGTGCCCTATATAAACCATGGTATGCGAATGCTCCCATTACAATCTCCTGATGATTGAGGGTACCCCCCCTCATGAAACAGGCCTGTAGAGATGAAATAGTCTTGTGATTTTTTTTCCCACACATACATATATTGCGCTCTACTACGGTATCGAGCACTATTTTTTGGATAACCTTATTAAGACATATATATATATATATATATATATATATATATATATATATATATACCGTATATATATATATATATATATATATATATATATATACATACATATATATTGATATACCGTATACAGTATATAATTTATAAGTATTTATTTTGCTGTTTTTGTTTACATGTTAAAGGTGTTTTAATGAATATACATGCATGTTTAACATATAGATTCCTTTCTTTGATGAAGACTAGAATATAAGTTGGTGTATTACCTGATTCTGATGACTTGCGTTGATTGTAATCAGACAGTCGTGATGATAACGTCCACGTTTTCAAATGGAGGAGAAGAAAAGTTCCTCCTTTCTGTCTAATACCACATGAAAGTGGTGGGTTTTTGGCATCCTATTAGTCCAGCTTCCATATTCACTTTACAAGAAATATATTGGCGTCAAACTCCGTAGCTTGCTAGCTTGTTTACGCTGGCTTTCGGAGACTCTTGTTTTGAAAGCGCAGGCGCGATGGCGCGGCACTTTTATTGTGAAGACAGGAACGTCCTCATGTGCGGTCAGTCTTGAGGCTTTTGACGGTACGGTTGAAATAAAACAAGTATCTTTTTTCCTTCACACTTTTGATTGATTGATTGGAACTTTTATTTTTAGATTGCACAGTACAGTACATATTCCGTACAATTGACCACTAAATGGTAACACCCCAATAAGTTTTTCAACTTGTTTAAGTCAGGTCATGTGACCACCTGGCTCTGTTTGATTGGTCCAACGTCACCAGTGACTGCATCTGATTGGTGGAACGAAGTGAAACGTCACCAGTAAGGCAGGCACTTTGAAGGTCTGTCTGACAGACCAAAACAAACAAAGCGTTCATTAACAGATCGATAAAAATGAGTAGCGAGCTGAATGTAGATAAAAGTAGCGGAGTAAAAGTAGCGTTCCTTCTCTATAAATATACTTAAGTAAAAGTAAAAGTATGTTGCATTAAAACTACTCTTAGAAGTACAATTTATCCCAAAAGTTACTCAAGTAGATGTAACGGAGTAAATGTAGCGCGTTACTACCCACCTCTGAATAATACTAATTCAACGTAGTCGTTTACAGTCACCACATAGACTCGCTGGCCATTAGATTAGGTACACATGCACTAATAAATGTCATTTAAGTCAAAAGCTGCATTAGAAATTCTGTATTAAGAAATGACAATACTTTTGATTGACCCTGTCCATTGGCGTTGTTAGGCCTATTTTAGGGGGGCTCAAGCCCCCCTAAAATATTCTTAAGCCCCTTAAATAATTTGGTGTTTTTTTTTTTTTTTTTTTTTTTTTTTTTTTACAAATACATGCCGACATAGTCATTATAAAGTGGCCCGAATATGAGTTTAAATAAATAATCATATAACCTGTTATTATTCACTCAGTTTCCCCTCACTTCGTAGCGTAAGGTAGAGAGCCCCTTTAGTGTGTCGGTATCCAATCCATTCCACTTGTTCATATAGAAAATGCCCACATCACTCAAATTCCAGTCCGCATTTTCTCTGCGACCTTGCTTGCGGTCCTGCAGGTGTACGAAGCACATTATCTTCCTTTACAATGAGTGAAGCTGCACAAAACCTTGTGTGTGCAATTGTAAATCATTTATTTTTTAAGTTTTGTGTTTCTTGTAGAATCTATATAAAGTAATGTACATTAGCCTATTGTTAAAATAATGAAAAAAACATCATTAAATATATTTGTTGTATTGTATTGTTACATTAATAGCTGTTGTATTATTATAGGATGGCTTGTTAAACATTTCATAGGATTTTCAGAGGGAAGAAAAACCAAGACATTTAATATAAAATGTAAAATGAATAAATACATAAAAAGAAAAAGAAAAAAAATGGTTAAAAGCCATCGTCCCGGGGAGCATTTCATTTCGTCCCATGCATTTTTTTTAAATAATAATAATAACAATGAATAATTTCTAAGTCTTTGTTTGCCGTTTGTGAAGTTTTGTGCTTGCGCGTAACGTTCGCTCGCATCCTGTGCATCTCCTGGGGGCTAAGCCCCCCCTGTCCTTACAAGCTAGTGACGCCCCTGACCCTGTCAAATAAGACTAAGTATTACTTTAACAATACAAGATGAGTATTATGGTGGTTGTAATATTGTCTTTTTCTATTGTTAAGTAATGTGAGCAAAAATGTCCATACAGTTTACATCATAATTACAAAATAATGGGATTATTTACGGTTGCTGTGCATTGCTATTTACTTAATTAACATTATGACATGACATGGCTTTAATACCTGGAAAAATAATACCATAACAGCTATTTAAGAGGGAAATACATCCATCTTGCCATTCATGCGCGGCTGTTTTGTGTGTATTTTTGGATTTGTGCTTTTTAAGTTGTCCCGGTAAAATTCTGAAACCGCAGGAATGAAGTCCTGGTTTTTATAAGAAAAAAAGTAGTAATTGATAAAAAGACAAAAACAATATATTTTTCTAAAAAAATTAAATGAAAATACAACTTTGTGCTAACAATATTGTGGCTGTTCTAAAAAAAATAATGTTGACATGATTGTCCAAACAGTACGACTTTTAATTTTTTTTTAATTCATGTAAGATTCTGACTGTGTACCATTCTGACTTATTACATACAATGTATTTACTCCTGAAAAATGTTGTTTTTGTTGAAACTTAAGTCTTTTAACTATATAACTTGTTATCGAAAACTTTTTCCACATAACTTTATAATTTACTGTATTTTACTCCTTTAGAGCATCATTGGGCAATGTGACTCCTTTCTGTAAAGGTCCAAATTTATTCTCACAATATTGCAACTTTTTTCACATAATTGTACAGTCATTCTGTTTCTATTTTTTGTCCCTTTTGGACATGATACAATCAAAATAGAAAAAAAACACTTTTGTCCAGGAAATTGACATATGTGCAAAGTAAATGCAGTTATATTTAGTTGTTGGTTTCTCTCTATCTATATATATATATATATATATATATATATATATATATATATATATATATATATATATATATATATATATATATATATATATATGATGTGCTGTAGCAAAATAAATAAATAACATGGCTTTGCTGTTCTTCTTTTCAAGGTGTCCTTGTAGCGTGGCATCATGGGTCGTAAGTTGGATCCCACAAACAAGGTGAAGCGCGGTCCTGGGAGGAAATCCAGAAAGCAGAAGGGGCCAGAGACAGAGTTGGCCAAGTTTATCAAAGATGGTGACTTTTTTTTTTACTAAACCATAACAAATGTCTACGTGAATAAATTGTGACATGACAATAACTTTTGATATTCTTGCTTGCAGATAATGCTGATCCAAAACGTCTGTCAAGAAGAGCCAGAATAAGGTATGAGTGCGATGGAATAGAATAGATGAATGAAAATTCTCTTTGGATGATGTCTCTTTCTCATTCGTATTGTTGTCAATATATCTATCTACAGGAATGCAAAGAGAGCCAGCCTTTCAACAAAGGCTGATGATGCTGTTAAGAAGCAGCCCAAAAAAGGTTACTTTTAATTTTAGCTTACAATTAACTGCTATCACAAATGTAAAATATGCCTTTGGTTTGTGTATGTTTTTAATCATGTGTTTTTTTTCCCTTGTACTGTTTTTCTCACGAAAGGATTCACTGACGAAAACAGCAAGTGGCTGAAGCCGGTGAAGAGAAAGCGTAAACTGGAGGAATCTGACAGCGAGGACGACGATGAGCACTGGGAGCTGGAAGAAGATTTGGATGAGGAGAAGGAAGAAGAAGAAAAAGGGGAGCTACAGAAGCCACAACAAAAGAAAGGAGCAAAGATGAACAAAAAATTAGGACTACAAGAACTGGAGGGGGAGGAAGAGGAGGAGGAGGAGGATGATGAAATGGTAGATGACTACGGTGCACTTGAGGATGGCAGTGATGGAGAGGAAAGTGATGGAGAGGTATGTAAAATACTCAATAGGATTTAATACAAGAGCTGTATCAGCGATAATAATCAAGGTACCTGCGGGGTTTTAAAAAGTCTTAAATCCAACAATTTGAATTCAAGTCCTTGAAGGGTACCGTATTTTCCGCACTATAAGGCGCACCGGATTATTAGCCGCACCTTCTATGAATTACATATTTCATAATTTTGTCCACCAATAAGCCGCCCCGGACTATAAGCCGCGCCTACGCTGCGCTAAAGGGAATGTCAAAAAAACAGTCAGATAGGTCAGTCAAACTTTAATAATATATTAAAAACCAGCGTTCTAACAACTCTGTTCACTCCCAAAATGTACGCAAATGTGCAATCACAAACATAGTAAAATTCAAAATAGTGCAGAGCAATAGCAACATAATGTTGCTCGAACGTTAATGTCACAACACACAAAATAAACATAGCGCTTACTTTCTGAAGTTATTCTTCATTCGTAAATCCTTCGTCTTCGGTGTCCGAAGTGAAAAGTTGGGCAAATTTACGATCCACTGGCAGATGTTGGCGTCGTCTGGCGCTGCCTCCTCGTCTTAGTGAAGGTGTGTTCGCCTTCTGTCTTCCATTGTTCCCACGCAGTTAGCAGTCTAGCTTCGAATGCCCTGTTGACACCAATATCTAGCGGCTGGAGGTCTTTTGTCAATCCACCCGGAATGACGGCGAGTATTGAATTAAGCGCGTCAGCGTGTCTCTCAATGTGCTGTTATGAGCTAGCAAATATAACAACTACACTACCCAGCATGCAACGATAGTTACGAGCATGCGCGGTAGCCCTGAGAAGTTCCCACGCAGTTAGCAGTCTAGCTTCGAATGCCCTGTTGACACCAATATCTAGCGGCTGGAGGTCTTTTGTCAATCCACCCGGAATGACGGCGAGTATTGAATTAAGCGCGTAAGCGTGTCTCTCAATGTGCTGTTATGAGCTAGCAAATATAACAACTACACTACCCAGCATGCAACAATAGTGACGAGCATGCGCGGTAGCCCTGAGAAGCGATGTTGTATGCTGGGAGTTCGAATGTGGTTATGAGCACGCTGTGAGAAAACGTTGAGAACTCAGTTAACACGCCTCGTCTGCATTATTTATAATTAGACAGACAACACACTTAATAGGAGCCATTTGGGGTCTTTACATAAACACACAAATGGAAATGAAACGTCACATATCCCAGCATGCACCGCACGCTTCTTCTACGGGGAAAAAAGATGGCGGCTGTTTACCGTAGTTGCGAGACCTAAACTTTATGAAAATGAATCGTAATAAAGCGCACCGGGTTATAAGGCGCACTGTTAGCTTTTGAGAAAATTTGTGGTTTTTAGGTGCGCCTTATAGTGCGGAAAATACGGTAACTGTTCTTTTTGGGGGGGGAATTTTGCCTATCCTTTACAATCATTATGAAAGACAATTTTGCCTATTGTTTACAATCATTATGAAAGACATGGCGATGGGTGGATTTATTTTGAATTCATTCCAAATATCAAATAAAAGTCATCTTACAGCAAAGCCAATGGGAGCACCACTATTTCACCCATGACATTTGATAAATACCGTATTTTCCGCACCATAAGGCGCCCTGGGTTAAAAGCCGCGCCTTCAATGAACGGCATATTTCAAAACTTTGTCCACCTATAAGCCGCCCGGTGTTGTAAGCCGCATCTAACTGCGCTAAAGGAATGTCAAAAAAAACAGTCAGATAGGTCAGTCAAACTTTAATAATATATTAAAAACCAGCGTTCTAACAACTCTGTTCACTCCCAAAATGTACGCAAATGTGCAATCACAAACATAGTAAAATTCAAAATAGTGCAGAGCAATAGCAACATAATGTTGCTCGAACGTTAATGTCACAACACACAAAATAAACATAACGCTCACTTTCTGAAGTTATTCTTCATTCATAAATCCCTCGAATTATTCTCCTTCGTTGTCCGAATTGAAAAGTTGGGCGAATGTGGGATCCAAAATGTCGTCTGGCGCTGTCTCCCTGCCTCCCTGTCTTGGTGAACGTCACGTGTGTTCGCCTTCTGTCATCCACTGTTCCCACGCAGTTAGCAGTCTAGCTTCGAATGCCCTGTTGACACCAATATCTAGCGGCTGGAGGTCTTTTGTCAATCCACCCGGAATGACGGCGAGTATTGAATTAAGCGCGTAAGCGTGTCTCTTAATGTGATGTTATGAGCTAGCAAATATAACAACTACACTACCCAGCATGCAACGATAGTGACGAGCATGCGCGGTAGCCCTGAGAAGCGTTGTATGCTGCAGTTAGAATGTGGTTATGAGCACGCTGTGAGTAAACGTTGAGAACTCAGTTAACACGCCTCGTCTGCATTATTTATAATTAGACAGACAACACACTTAATAGGAGCCATTTTGGGGTCTTTACATAAACACACAAATGGAAATGAAACGTCACATATCCCAGCATGCACCGCGCGCTTCTTCTACGGGGAAAAAAGATGGCGGCTGTTTACCGAAGTTGCGAGACCGAAACTTTATGAAAATGAATCTTAATATTTATCCATATATAAAGCGCACCGGGTTATAAGGCGCACTGTCAGCTTTTGAGAAAATTTGTGGTTTTTAGGTGCGCCTTATAGTGCGGAAAATACGGTAACCATTCAAAAAGCGCCAACAAAACTCTATTTACATTTTGTGACTTAAATATTTACCAAGTATTAGTGATATTACTATTACAGACGCTAACGCAGACAAACTTTTTAGAGCGGCGCCATGATCACTTCCGGATGTGCCAATGTGTACATCATCGAGTGGTCTGCTGCCACCTCGCTTTCCTGTTGCCTGTAAGTTTATTGTAGATCATAAATCATGCATCTCACCTGGAAAATAGATGGCTCAGAATATAATCCGACAAGCTGGGACACTTTGACAGCCGTTTCAGACCTGGAACTGGCGAGGACGACACGAAAAACGCGTGTTCCCCTGCGCCCCCATCCCGTTTTTTTGTGAGGATTATGAGACATTTTTCATCTAAATGTGAATATCTGCTGTCGGCATTCTAATGACAGCAAACTTGTACAGTAAGTGAGGTATTATGTTTGTTGGCTCTCATAAAGTCTGCAGTGAGCAGAAATCATTGATAAAGGAAAAAAAAGCAGACATTGTGATGCGTTTTTGTATGCTTAAAATGATCAATA
Source organism: Nerophis lumbriciformis (assembly GCF_033978685.3). Classification (NCBI taxonomy): domain Eukaryota; kingdom Metazoa; phylum Chordata; class Actinopteri; order Syngnathiformes; family Syngnathidae; genus Nerophis; species Nerophis lumbriciformis. The sequence continues at coordinate 6,418,396 of NC_084551.2, read as the reverse complement.
CGTAATACGTTAAATGTTATTATAAATGTGCTCATTACTACTTAACATATATACTTACATCATGTTTACAGAACCCTAATTGAGGTGTTTGGATGTTTTTAGGGGCTGTATTGGCAGAATTGAACGGCTCCCATACGCTCCATTGTAAGCAGACTTTTGATCGAATATTTTAATATTTAGAATGCATTTTAAAAAATCCATCCGTCACCATGTCTTTCATGATGATTGTGAACGATGGGAAAAATTCCAAAAAAAGTGCAGTTCCCCTTTAAAATGTCTAAAATTCTCATAATATCTCATAAAAGGCCGTAAATACGATTTTGAAAGGTTTTAAAAATCTATTTACATTACTTTTATTTAAAACATGCATAAACTTTAGTCTTGCTTTTAAATTACCGTATTTTTCGGAGTATAATTCGCTCCGGAGTATAAGTCGCATCGGCCGAAAATGCATAATAAAGAAGGAAAAAAACATATATAAGTCACACTGTAATATAAGTCGCATTTTTTTGGGAAATGTATTTGATAAAACCCAACACCAAGAATAGACATTTGAAAGGCAATTTAAAATAAATAAAGAATAGTGAACAACAGGCTGAATAAGTGTACGTTATATGAGGCATAAACAACCAACTGAGAAGGTGCCTGGTATGTTAACGTAACATATTATGGTAAGAGTCATTCTAATAACTATAACATATAGAACATGCTATACGTTTACCAAACAATCTGTCACTCCTAATCGCTAAATCCCATGAAATCTTATACGTCTAGTCTCTTACGTGAATGAGATAAATAATATTTGATATTTTATGGTAATCTGTTAATAATTTCACACATAAGTCGCTCCTGAGTATAAGTCGCACACCCGGCCAAACTATGAAAAAAAACTGTGATTGATAGTCCGAAAAATACGGTATTTAAATGATAACCTACTCAGTGGCCTAGGACAGGGGTCGGCAACCCGCGGCTCTAGAGCCGCATTCTTTAGCGCCGCCCTGCTGGCTCTCTGGAGCTTTTTCAAAAATGTATGAAAAATTTAAAAAAAGATGAGGGGAAAAAATATATTTTTTGTTTTACCGTATTTTTCGGACTATAAGTCGCAGTTTTTTTCATAGTTTGGCCGGGCTCCAGTGCGATTTATGTTTTTTTCTTTCTTTATTATGCATTTTCTGCAGGTGCGACTTATACTCCGAAAAATACGGTAATATGGTTTCTGTAGGAGGACAAACATGACACACACCTCCCTAATTGTTATAAATCACACTGTTAATATTAAACATGCTTTACTGATTCCAGTATTTGGCGAGCGCCGTTTTGTCCTACTAAGTTTGGCGGTCCTTGAACTCACCGTAGTTTGTTTACATATACAACTCTCTCCGACTTTCGGGGACGTGTTTTATGCCACTTCTTTTTCTGTCTCATTTTGTCCACCAAACTTTTAACGTCATGCATGAATGCATAAAGGTGAGTTTCGTTGATGTTATTGACTTGTGTGGAGTGCTAATCAGACATATTTGGTCACTGCATGACTGCAAGGTAATCAATGCTGACATGCTATTTAGGCTAGCTATATGTACATATTGCATCATTATGCCTCATTTGTAGGTATATTTGAGCTCATTTAGTTTCCTTTAAGTCATCTTAATTCAATTTATATCTCATGACACACTATCTGTATCATGGCTTTTAATTTTTTGCTATGGCATTTTTACTATGGCTTTTAATTTTTTGCGGCTCCAGACAGATTTGTTTTTGTATTTTTGGTCCAATATGGCTCTTTCAACATTTTGGGTTGCCGACCCCTGGCCTAGGGGTTAGTGTCCGCCCTGAGATCGGTAGGTTGTGAGTTCAAACCCTGGTCGAGTCATACCAAAGACTATAAAAATGGGACCTATTACCTCTCTGCTTGGCACTCAGCAGCAAGGGTTGGAATTGGGGGTCAAATCACCAAAAATGTTTCCCGGTCGCGGCACCGCTGCTGCCCACTGCTCCCCTCACCTCCCAGGGGGTGAACAAGTGGATGGGTCAAATGTAGAGGACAAATTTCACCACACCTAGTGTGTGTGTGACAATCATTGGTACTTTAACTTAATTTAATTTTGCGGGTGCTATATAAAATGTTCACTAGTAAAATCATGCTGTAATGCCACGCAGTGGAGAAAAAGTGACACAGACGAGGATGCACGCTCAGTCGCGGTAACTCATTAGTCAACCAACTCTGGCGGAAACCCGTTCACACTCTCCACTTGCACACGCTACACACAACAGCACCATCCCTTAAAGGCACAGTACACATACACATACATCACAGATATTACAATACTATTACATACAGTAAGCAAATGCTATTTTTTCTGTGGTAGTAGTGTACTCGGCAGTAAAACGATAAAAAATACATAATTCCTTCTATTATTTCTATTGTTTGTTACAATAATTTCAGGTCAGCTTCTCATGCCTAATCTTTTCTCCAAGTTTATACCGCACCTGACACTAAACGCTGTAAATGTTGTCTGTGTTGTTGTTTGCACTAATTTTATGGTTGGGTGAGGAAAGCAAGGAATATTTAGGAATGTCATCATCCATCCATCCATTTTCTACCGCTTGTCCCTTACGGGGTAGCGGGGGTGCTGGAGCCTATCTCAGCTGCATTTGGGAATATCATCTTGTCATGCTTAAATGAAAACTAGTCCTTGTTTATTAGCAATATTATGTTTTCAGAAAAGTCACAAAAAACAGGTAAAATGTATTGCAAGCCATAATCGCCTTCTTTTTTTTTAGACACTCTGTGTCGACACCCGTTTTTTTTTACATCTTTGTGCGGCTGTAGTAGTAGTAGTAGTAGTAGTAGTAGTAGTAGTAGTAGTAGTGTAGATGTTTTTCTGTTTGCTCAATTCTGAGTCTCAAAAACAAAAGTTAACCAGCTTTAGCAGAGATGCTAGCAGTCCCTTTCACAGACAATATATTGTTGCGCTTTCCTCTACCATTGCTGACATTCTGGTTGTTGTTACGTGAAAACACTTGATATGCAGCACACCTTTGTACCTTTTTTGTCTGTATGAATGTGAAATGGTCGTAAATTATGTTCATTATGGTCTTAAAAAAGTTTTTAAAAGTCTTAAATTTGGCTTGTTGAAACCTTTAGAGACCCTTATAATGCTCAATGTAAAACGAGTATAGCTGTATCTGTATGACAAGATGTTCCAAAAGTAATCATTACATTTTAAATTGTTTTAAAATGGCAAAATATTCCATTAAAAATATTAATGTCATTAAATAGTTAAAAATGACCATGAAATATATAAAAAAACACAGATCATTAAATATAAAAAAAGTCATGAAATATATTGGTTATAAAATACATATTTTAAAATAATTACTTATGTAACGATTCAACTGTATTTCACAACTGAAGACATGATTTCACGTTTTATTCAATATGTTGTCTATTAAGCGTTATTCGTATGTGTAAGTAATAATGTGCCACACTAGCCATAATTAGATCATTTTGCTGCTTTTAAAAAAAGCATTATAAAAGTAAATTCTGTTAATGAATTTCAGCCGAGTTATTTCTCTTTTTCTTTAGCTTCTTCCCATTGAACGTGCAGCTAAGAAAAGCAAAAAGCTGAAGGCAACTCTGGGGCTTGATGACGACGATGATGATGATGATGATGATGACAATGACGGCGACGATGATGATGATGCCAAAAATGATGATGATGATGGGAAAGAAGTTAAGGATGAGGAAGACACAATCCAGACCAACATAGATGACTTGGATCAGTTCAGGTTGCCTGCAGCAGATGAGAGTGAGAAGGAAGGTGTGTAGCGGTTATTCATCTTTAATGACTGTATTTCCTCCAATAGTAACTTCCTCTATTATAATGTTATGAGAGGGGGAAAAGTTGATTATATGAAAGTAAATAAATTGTTAATTTTCCAAAATTACAGACACAATTTTAAGCAAAAAAAGTCCCTACATAAGTAAAAAGTGGTAATTTCACAGGACAAGTAGACAAAGATTCTCATAAAATATAAAAATGTGATCATTTTATTTAATAAAGTCCCAATTTTTAGAGACAACCATTCCATTATCATACAAATAAAATGTATTGTATGAGAACAGTCTCAATTTAAGGTGAAAACATTTCCAATATTATAACATTATGTTTATTATGCAATAGTACAGTCATAGTTTTAAGAGAAAACAATTCAAATATAATACAATAATATGCAGTAATCACACATTTTTGGAGAAAAAACATCGTAAAAACAAGACAAAAACAAGTGAATGTACAACAATAAAATGTCAATATAAGAAAAATAAATCTAATTTCAGACTAAAATGACAAGACATTGTTTTTAGAGAAAATGAGTAATGAGCAAAATTAGTAAATTTATGAAAGTTATGATTTTAAGACCCCAAAAATCCAATATTTTGAGGACAAAATTTTAGTTGTAAAATATATAAAGTCAACCATTTTCAAAAGAAAGATATATATGAATACTTGATTTGTTTAAAGGCTTTTTTGTTTATTGTTATTATTTCATTACAAATTTAGAAAAGACAAGACACACTTTATAATAAAAAAATCTTAATATGGGAACAAGTGTTAATTTTACAAGACAGTTGCTAATTGTAGAAGAAAAAGTTTCTAAAGATAAAGTGGCAAAAACTGATATTCGAACATAACCTTTTTCTGTAAAAATAACTTTAGTCCCCCATAATTGTGACATTCTTGCCAAGAAAAATATTACAATCTACTCAATAAATACAACTATTTTAGAAACACTGCGTCTAATAGTCCAATTTCTGGTGCGGTTAAGCAAATAATTGTCCATAATCCAAGGATGCAAACTCTTGTTTTGTCACCAACACAACGCAGGTTTACTGCCTGTGGACCTGAAGACAATCTACCAGAGGATAAAGGACAACGTCGATGTGCTGTGTAATTTTGCGGCCAAAAGAGAGGTTGGCAAAGATCGAGGAGAGTACGTATCTCTGCTGATTAAGGATCTGTGCACCTACTACAGCTACAATGACTTCCTCATTGAGAAGTTTGTGGACCTCTTCCCGCTCTCTGAGGTGAATATTCTCACAGTGACATGGACATAATGTCCGGATGAAATCTAGGATGGGTGATTTAACACCAGTCTTCTTGTCACAGCTGGTGGATTTCCTTGAGGCTAATGAAATTCAGAGACCTGTCACTATTCGGACCAACACGCTGAAAACCAGAAGGCGGGACCTTGCCCAGGTAAATCACCTAGTTGGCATTAGGGTTGTCAAAAGTATTGATACTTCGATACCAACACACAAAAAATACACCAATACCTGCTTTTTTCAGTATCATTAGTATTGAATTCTAGGAATGGCCCATATTGCCTTTAATCCATATTGCAGCCTCCTGTGATAATGATACACAGTATATCACAATATATTGTTTGGTATGTAAATAATAATGGAAACATTTCAGAACAAGTTACAAAGGCTGTTAAAAAAGGGTTAAAAATGCTAATACTTAAAATTTTCAAGATTATTGAATAATTTCTTTAAAACACAATAATAATCAGACAAAAACACCAGATAGCAGACTAACAATATTAATTAAATATTTAAATGTATTCCTACCATTGGCTCTGATTTTAAAATGTTTGGATTTTGTCTTTTAAAGCCCTCCTGTATCCACTGACTTATTTCCAAAGTTTGCAAACAATAACAATTTAAATTCTTTGCAAAAATATGTTGAAGCACAGTGATCTTAAATACTCGACAATTTTAAACTATAAGTTTCAATAAAGTAATTAATTTAAAAGCGCACAGATTAATTTTAGTTTTTTTTATTGCGTAAATTCGTGAAAATTAATTCATTCTTAAATTCTGGTAGCGTAAAACCCGAGTTGGGATTAGGAAGAATTAAAATGATCCGAATGCAAATAATTTCTTAACCCTAACAGGCTGCACCGTGGGAGTATCGCACAAATAAAAGTATTCATTTTAGAAGAATCAAGTCTCAAACTCTCAATAGTATGAGATTGTTTCGGAATTTTATTACAATGGTGGGGGGAGTTTTATTGTATGCAGTGGAACACAATGAAGTCGGGTCTGCTTAAAATGGTCAATTTATTGTATGCAGTGGAACACAATGAAGTCGGGTCTGCTTAAAATGGTCAATCTGTGGGCTTATTATTACTAAAAAGTGTTCGCTTAAGTTGACGGCTTTTGTTAACATAACATTTGAGACCTACGATCAGTTTTATTATGTCCACATGTGTTGTAGTATTATTAATTATTAATCCAGGACACGTTGGGGGGATCGTGTCTCCCAGCTGGCCTGGGAATGTCTTGGGATCCTCTGGGAGTAGCTGGACGAAGTAGCTGGGGAGAGGGAAGTCTGGGCTTTTCTGCTTAGGCTGCTGCCCCCGCGACCCGACCTTAAATAAGCAAAATAAAGATGGATGGTTAACATAATTAATGTCTACTTGGACATCATTAAAACATCCACAGGGTGACTTTCTGATCAGTGCAAAATAAGTAAAGCAAGTAAATATTGCAATCGTCATTTCCCATAAGTCTGCTAGGACAATAATAGAATCTGGACCGCACAACACTGAAATGCAATAAAAAGCAGTAATTTGGTCAACTGAATTATTTTATTTCTATTTTCAGGCCTTGATCAACAGAGGAGTGAACTTGGATCCACTGGGAAAGTGGTCCAAAGTGGGTTTGATCATCTTCGACTCCTCTGTCCCTATAGGTATGTGTGCTAAACTATGAACACTCCACTAATGTCAAGAATAAAGACAACACCCGAGAAATGCATTGGTGTGTTGTGATGACACAGGTGCAACTCCAGAGTACCTGTCTGGTCATTATATGCTCCAGGGAGCCTCCAGCTTCCTGCCAGTCATGGCGCTCTCGCCACAGGAGGGGGAGTTTGTGTTGGATATGAGCTCAGCCCCTGGAGGAAAGACCACCTATATTGGTAAGAAGTGCTAAATAGTGGCACCTATTGTTACAAAAACAGCTCCTGGATGGAATTTCATTAGATTGTGCAGGTGTATAAAATATGTGCAAATGTTTCTCTTCTAGCTCAGCTGATGAGAAACACTGGTGTGATCATTGCCAACGACGCCAAAGCTGATAGATTGAAGAGCGTAGTGGGCAACATCCATCGTCTGGGGGTCACCAACACCCTGGTGTGCAATTACGACGGCAGGGAGTTCCCAAAGGTAATGTGCATGCATGTTTAGACGTGCTTTATTAGTTGTGTACTTTAGACTAAAAGGTTAAACTTTGCATGCAGATCATGGGGGGCTTTGATAGAGTGCTGCTGGATGCGCCATGCTCAGGCACAGGAGTCATTGCTAAAGACCCCGCTGTGAAGACCAGCAAGGTAAACCACTCTTTACTGTGATTGTTTGGATATTTACAATATTTGGCAACCCCGAGAGGGACAAGCGGTACAAAATGGATGATTGTATCTATGTATGTATGTGTATATGTGCATGTATAACTGTATACAGTATATATGTATTTATGTAGGTATATGTGCATGTATATACATTATGTATGTATGTATGTATATGTGCATATATATATATATATATATATGTGTGTGTGTGTGTGTGTATATATATATATATATATATATATATATATATATATATATATATATATATATATATATATATATAACTGTTGTACTGAAACACTAGGAGGGGTTGGAAAAGAACAAAAGTTGTTTTAGACTTTATCTTCATTCGCCAAACTGCATTCATTCATGTGACACATCATTTTGTTAATGTGTTATTGTGTATAGTTAATTCCTATACGACATATTTCTGCTCAAACTCATAATGGATCTGTCCCGATACATCATCTACATGATGTACATAACTTTAAAAAAATAAAAATCAATCAATCAAAATGTAAAAATAGAGATAAAGGCATCATGTAATGACAAAAAGCTGACAAGTTGATGTTGTTAAATAAAAAAACAACCTAATATTTGTCTATAAATATATGGATATCGTTTATCTATAGCCTTTTTATTAGACATTATAAATGACATGATGGTATTACGTTCACACCCCAACACTGCTTTACTTAACAATCAATAATCATGATTTCAATATTGATAACAATAATCTTAATTATTACTTTGGCAGCCCTAGATCTCCTTGCCTTGGTGCCCTAAAATATGAGCCCTCCTTTAAGGCAACGCTTGCCCTGACCTTAAAAAGTTAAAATTTGAGGCCTATATGTAAAGTGTCTCAGTTTTTTTAAAGCGCTCTACAAATAAAAAATGTATTACTGGTAATAAAATGAGAAAAAATACATAATTTGATGAGAAGTATTTTCTATTACATTGCTGCTGTTCTTGTTTGTTTGATTTTTACAATAATTATCTTCAACTACCTGCATAGTTGGTTTAAATTGTACTAGATAAACGTGTAATAATATGCAAACTAAGAGAGAATTATTTGGAAAAAATATAATATACACTGTACAGTGGGGCAAAAAAGTATTTAGTCAGCCACCAATTGTGCAAGTTCTCCCACTTAAAATGATGACAGAGGTCTGTAATTTTCATCATAGGTACACTTCAACTGTAAGAGACAGAATGTGAAAAAAAAATCCAGGAATTCACATTGGGGGATTTTTAAAGAATTTATTTGTAAATTATGGTGGAAAATAAGTATTTGGTCAATAACAAAAATTCAACTCAATACTTTGTAATATAACCTTTGTTGGCAATAACAGAGGTCAAACGATTACTATAGGTCTTTACCAGGTTTGCACACACAGTAGCTGGTATTTTGGCCCATTCCTCCATGCAGATCTTCTCGAGAGCAGTGATGTTTTGGGGCTGTCGCCGAGCAATACGGACTTTCAACTCCCTCCACAGATTTTCTATGGGGTTGAGGTCTGGAGACTGGCTAGGCCACTCCAGGACTTTCAAATGCTTCTTACGGAGCCACTCCTTCGTTGCCCGGGCGGTGTGTTTGGGATCATTGTCATGCTGGAAGACCCAGCCACGTTTCATCTTCAAAGCTCTCACTGATGGAAGGAGGTTTTGGCTCAAAATCTCTCGATACATGGCCCCATTCATTCTTTCCTTAACACGGATCAGTCGTCCTGTCTCCTTAGCAGAAAAACAGCCCCCGAAGCATGATGTTTCCACCCCCATGCTTCACAGTAGGTATGGTGTTCTTGGGATGTAACTCAGTATTCTTCTTCCTCCAAACACGACGAGTTGAGTTTATACCAAAAAGTTCTATTTTGGTTTCATCTGACCACATGACATTCTCCCAATCCTCTGCTGTATCATCCATGTGCTCTCTGGCAAACTTCAGACGGGCCTGGACATGCACTGGCTTAAGCAGGGGGACACGTCTGGCACTGCAGGATTTGATTTCCTGTCGGCGTAGTGTGTTACTGATGGTAACCTTTGTTACTTTGGTCCCAGCTCTCTGCAGGTCATTCACCAGGTCCCCCCGTGTGGTTCTGGGATTTTTGCTCACCGTTCTCATGATCATTTTGACCCCACGGGATGAGATCTTGCGTGGAGCTCCATATCGAGGGATATTATCAGTGGTCTTGTATGTCTTCCATTTTCTGATAATTGCTCCCACAGTTGATTTTTTCACACCAAGCTGCTTGCCTATTGTAGATTCACTCTTCACAGTCTGGTGCAGGTCTACAATTATTTTCCTGGTGTCCTTCGACAGCTCTTTGGTCTTGGCCATAGTGCAGTTTGGAGTCTGACTGTTTGAGGCTGTGGACAGGTGTCTTTTATACAGATAACGAGTTCAAACAGGTGCCATTAATACAGGTAATGAGTGGAGGACAGAAGAGCTTCTTAAAGAAGAAGTTACAGGTCTGTGAGAACCAGAGATCTTCCTTGTTTGAAGTGACCAAATACTTATTTTCCACCATAATTTACAAATAAATTATTTTAAAATTCCTACAATGTGAATTCCTGGATTGTTTTTCATATTATGTCTCTCACAGTTGAAGTGTACCTATGATGAAAATTACAGACCTCTGTCATCATTTTAAGTGGGAGAACTTGCACAATCGGTGGCTGACTAAATACTTTTTTGCCCCACTATATATATACCGGTAATTTTTTTTCAAATTAGTCCTTGACTTTTTTCCTACTTTATTCTCAGAATGTAATATATTCTTCAGCGTAACTTAATTATTTTTTTGTAACATTAGGACTTAAAACAAAATTAAACATTATTCCCTCAAAATTTCAAAAAATGTTGTATCAGAACTTTCGTCCGGAACGCTACAGCTTTCGTCTCGTAACTTCAAGATTTTATTTGCATAACATTGCGCTTTTTTTTTTCTATTAAAAAAATACACCTTCTTTCTTGAAATGTTGTTTTTCCACATAGGATTGCGACGACAACATTACAACCTTTTTATTGTTATTTGACAACTTTTCCTATAACAAATACATTGAATTTCCTGACAGAATGAAGCAGACATCCAGCGCTGTGCCCACTTGCAGAAAGAGTTGCTGCTAGCCGCCATCGACTCTGTCAACGCCGAGTCGGCCACAGGTGGATATCTGGTCTACTGCACATGCTCCATAACGGTTAGTGTCTTGTGCATGCTTAATAGTCGAGCTGTGTTTGTTCACTTTCTGATTTACCTGTCGTCTGGCAGATGGAGGAGAATGAATGGGTTGTCGACTACGCCTTGAAGAAAAGGAATGTCAAACTAGTTCCCACAGGACTGGATTTTGGCAAGGAGGGCTTCACCAGGTATACAAAACTAGTCCACTTTGTATTTTGTCATACTAAAAGGTGCCTGCTTAAGTCGATGCCCATGGTAGACCACTTTTCTGGACAACATTTTACACCCAAAACGGTCATTTCAATGAAAAATGTTTGTCGACATGTGTTATTGCGAACTTCATCTTTATCCCTCAGCAACTACTGTCTGGTTGCACAGCATTACAACAAGCCATCCATTCATCCTACCGCTTATTCCCTTTTGGGGTCGCGGGGGGCGCTGGAGCCTATCTCAGCTACAATCGGGCGGAAGGCGGGGTACACCCTGGACAAGTCGCCACCTCATCGCAGGACCAACACAGATAGACAGACAACATTCACACTCACATTCACACACTAGGGCCAATTTAGTGTTGCCAATCAACCTATCCCCAGGTGCATGTCTTTGGAGGTGGGAGGAAGCCATTACAACAAGCAAATAGAGGAAAATAATTGTAACCATTCTGTTTTCGTCTGTGCGAAAATCACTAATAAATGACAACCGCTTATGTGGATGTAATCAGCCACTCTGAGAAGCTAAACCGCTTACACCAGGCTTGGGCAATTATTTTGACTCGGGGGAGCAAATTTAGAGAAAAGAATGTGTCTGGGGGCCGGTAAAATGTGATTTTTAGGAACACTAATACAACGCCTCACAATAATGTCTGATTGAATGCTAAAAACGTTATGACAGACCGCCTTAAAAACAGAATGGAATTTTACATTTTTTTACTGAATGAGACACCCAGAATGTACATCTATAAAGAATGTGGGATTTACAATATTAACTATGAACGATAAAACACTAAATATTGACAACATATTTAGTGTCCATCGACATGTTTTACAATTAAGCGAAACGCATCAAAAATGCAACAAACACAGGGAAATATGAACGTGAAGGGTAAAAAAAACCCCCACCTAAAATCTGATATATCACTAAGCTTTAGAACTTTCTTGTAAAAATCTCCTTCTGCGTCTGTCCCTGATAACCACATTTCAGGCTGGCTGCCCTGGAAACACTCTGTGGAAACGCTCCCCACCCACACTGCTTGGTGCCTCGTCTGAGCTGCTGTGACTTACATTACCACAGTAACTAATTAGATTACCATAGTAACTGGTATATCATGCACAAGCACAGATTCCAACCATTGAAATACTTTGTATAGTTCAAGACTTATGGTCATTTGAACACATCACTGCACATCATAATGATGCTATCGTAATGTTTCCATCTTAAAGATCTTCTAAAAAAAAGGATTTGGGAATGTCCAGCGGGCCAGATTGAAAAGCTTAACGGGCTGCATGCGGCCCCCAGGCCTTAATTTACCCAGGTCTGGCTTACACTGTCAAGAGTTCATCGCTGAGGTGTGTTTGTTGCACTTTTTCAGGTTCAAAGAGCGTCGATTCCATCCCACTCTGCGACTCACAAGACGTTTCTACCCGCACTCTCACAATATGGACGGTTTTTTCGTGGCCAAGTTTAAAAAATTCTCCAATGTGATTCCGATGACGCCTTCAGGAAAAGGTAACACTTGGCATTGCATCACATGCTGGCTTTCAGGTGATCAAGAGCTCATCTTGTTTGTCTGTCCCTATTATAGGGAAAGACATTGCAGAAGCTCCACAAGCGAAAGAGGTGGCAGATCAAGCAGTCAAAGCGGACAAGACCAAGAAGAGCGTCACCGCCAAGGCTGGTCCATCGTCCCAGGAGCTGGCCAAAACCAACGGTAAAGCAAGGCAGAAAAAGAACTCTTCGACTGGACCTAAAAACGCAAAGATCGCCAAGATGGACGGAGAGAGAGTGAAGGGGCTGGAGGTCAAGACCCCCTCACCTGCGGATGAGACGAAAACACAGAAGGCCGGCAAAAAGGATGGGAGCAGATTTGAGAAAAAGAAAAGAAACAAGAAAATAACATCCAATACAGCCAAGAATAGAATGGGAAAGACTAAATTCAATAATGTGAAACGCATGTCGCGTAAAGGACCCAGCAACAAGTGATCATACAAGCATGATCATGTCATTATTCTAAGATCACATTGCTGCATACATGCATTGTAGTAGGCTCATGTTTTCTCTTTGCATAATTAAATATCCTTTGTTTGTGGCATATTAAATTTTTTAAGATATGTTCTTTAATCAGAGTTTCTTGTATTCTTTCTGTTGTAACACTTATTCCATCATCAAATTTAACATTAAAATTGTGCTAAAAGAAGCTGTGATGAGCTGGAGTGAAACACAATATGCTTTTGAATATTTATATTTATATCTAACTGCTATAACTTGAAGACAATTACACATTTTCTTTTTGAACGTTAGTTTGAATGAAAGTTTACACAGCGAAGGCTCCCACGATGTCACGTGTGTGGTAACAACCAATCACACTTCACCGGAAGCTGTGTTGTTTACGTTTTCCAAGATGGCGGCGGGGATGTATTTGGAGCATTATTTGGACAGTAAGCGATACATATATATTTATCTAAAAACTATTTGAAAGCTTGTTGGTTGAAAAATAGTTATTTTTTTATCGTGTAGTCTAATGGATTGCACGCCAACGTCCGCAAGGCGAACCTTTTGGTCTTTTCCTAGCCTTTAGGCGGCATGCGGCTCAGTCTATTTGCTGGATAGGCGCAACGCAGTAAGCTTGGGAAGTCTGCCTATGTGGCCAAACACCACTTAAAATGATACATCTTTATTTAATAATAACACCATTATGATCATGTATACCTGACCATTAATTATTCTAGTTGCTACCAACAATTGTCTGCAAATGAACGAATGCTAATCTTGTCTTTTTACATTTTAGCTTCATTTAATATCAATTGAGTCTCTTTAATAATACACCCTTCTTTTTCACAATAGGCATAGAAAACTTGCCCTTCGAGTTGCAGAGAAACTTCAATTTGATGAGAGATTTAGATCAACGCACAGAAGGTGAGAATTTATTTTGAATGTGGCATCATCTGATATGTCGTCAAAACGTAAACCTTACTGCGTGTTTTATTCCACAAACGTGTTGCATTGCTGAGGTGCAACGTCATTTGTCCACATGTTTGTCTGTTAGATATAAGTGTAACAGGAATTTGAGCTACTGTGGCCAACTTCAACTGATTGTAATGAAATTGATATGGAAACGATAAAAAAGGTTATTGAAGAGATCTCAGGACCATTAATGTATATTAGTAACCTATCATTTCAAACAGGTACATTTCCAAACAAAATGAAAATAGCTAAAGTTGCACCAATTTACAAGGCTGGCGACAAACATCAATTTACAAATTATAGACCTGTTTCCTTACTTCCACAATTTTCTAAAATCATTGAAAAACTGTTCAATAACAGATTAGAGAGTTTCATAAATAAAAATAGAATACTCGAAGAAAATCAATATGGATACAGAGCTAATGTTTCAACTTCGATGGCTTTAATTGAGATTACAGAAGAAATTACCAATGCTATAGATAATAAAAAATGTGCGGCAGCAGTTTTTATGGATCTAACTAAAGCATTTGACACAATTAATCACAATATTTTAATCAAAAAACTAGAACGATATGGCATCAGAGGGTTAGTCTTAAACTGGATAAGAAGTTATCTAATGAACAGGAAACAATACGTGAAGGTAGGCGAACACACCTCTACAACGCTAAATATATCCTGTGGTGTACCTCAGGGATCAATACTAGGACCTAAATTATTCAATCTATATATAAATGACATTTGTAAAGTTACAAAAGATTTAAAGTGAGTATTATTTGCGGATGATACAACAGCGTTTTGTTCAGGAGAGAACACACAGAAGATACTACAAATAATAACAGAAGAGATTAACAAATTAAAAAGATGGTTCGACAAAAACAGACTATCGTTGAATCTCAGTAAAACTAAAATAATGCTATTTGGTAACAGTAGAAGAGAAAGTCAAACACAAATTCAAATAGATGGAATAGAAATTGAAAGAGTAAATGAAACCAAATTTCTTGGTATAATGATTGATGATAAATTGAACTGGAAATCTCACGTAAAAAATATACAACATAAAGTAGCAAGAAACACGTCAATAATGAATAAAGCAAAACATGTTCTAGACAAAAAATCACTTCATATTCTCTACTGCTCACTAGTGTTACCATATCTGAGTTATTGTGCAGAAATATGGGGAAATAATTACAAAAGTACACTTCATTCATTAACGGTGTTACAAAAAAGATCAGTTAGAATAATACATAATGTTGGATATAGAAAACACACAAATCCTTTATTTATTGAATCAAAGATACTGAAATTCTACGACATAGTGAATTTGCAAACAGCTAAAATTATACACAAAGCAAACTATAACCTGCTACCCAAGAATATACCGGTACAACAATTCTTCTCAAAAAAAGAGGAGAAATATAATCTTAGGGAGAAATGTAATTGAAAACATTTGTATGCACGTACAACACTTAAGACCTTCAGTATATCAGTATGTGCAATTAAATTATGGAATGGATTAAGCAAAGCAATCAAACAATGTACTAATATGATCCACTTCAAGAAACTCTTCAAACTTAAAGTGTTTACAAAGTACAAAGAAGAACCATGATAAACATTCTGAATTTATTTAACTCATCCATTCTTTCATTCTTTCACTCACAAAATAATCTTACTTATCTCAACATATGAAATGTAACTTACTTCACCAATTATCATTTATTTACATATTTTATTGTGATTAATTATGGAGTATATTGTGAATAAATTGAGAACAGGAAGTGAACAAAAGTTTTAGCAACTGTTATGTAAAAGAAAAGGGGTAGGATTAAATAAGCTCTGCTTCTTCCTACTCCTTTTCGAACATCTTGAAAAGAGAAACTGGAGATTGTAATGTATCATGTTGTATACTTGCATGTTCGAAATAAACTCAAACTCAAACAGAGGCAGACTATCAGTGAATGCCTAAACACAATTGATTGATTGATTACAACTTTTATTAGTAGATAGCACAGTACAGTACATATTCCGTACAATTGACCACTAAATGGTAACACCCGAATAAGTTTTTCAACTTGTTTAAGTTGTGGTGAAGAAGGAGCTGAGCCGGAAGTCAAAGCTCTCAATTTACCGGTCGATCTACGTTCCCATCCTCACCTATGGTCATGAGCTTTGGGTTATGACCGAAAGGACAAGATCACGGGTACAAGCGGCCGAAATTAGTTATCTCCGTCGGGTGGCGGGGCTCTCCCTTAGAGATAGGGTGAGAAGCTATGCCATCCGGGAAGAGCTCAAAGTAAAGCCGCTGCTCCTCCACATCGAGAGGAGCCAGATGAGGTGGTTTGGGCATCTGGTCAGGATATCACCCGAACGCCTCCCTAGGGAGGTGTTTAGGGCACGTCCGACCGGTAGGAGGCCACGGGGAAGACCCAGGACACGTTGGGAAGACTATGTCTCCCGGCTGGCCTGGGAACGCCTCAGGATCCCCCGGGAAGAGCTGGACGAAGTGGCTGGGGAGAGGTAAGTCTGGGCTTCCCTGCTTAGGCTGCTGCCCCCGTGACCCGACCCGACCTCGGATAAGAGGAAGAAGATGGATGGATGGATGAACTTGTTTAAGTTCCACGTTAATCAATTCATGGTACAAATATATACTATCAGCATAATACAGTCATCACACAAGTTATACCGAGTATATACATTGAATTATTTACGTTATTTACAATCCGAGGGGTGGGATGTGGAGGGGGTTGGGGTGGGTTGCTATCAGCACTTCAGTCATCAACAATTATATCATCTGAGAAATGGACAATGGATTGAAAAACACTCCAAACTCATCTCAGGGCATTCAATCGATCGCAACTGGACTGTTTGGGTTGTCTTGGAAGACGTTTCGCCGCTCATCCGAGTAGGCTTCACCAGTTCATGCACATAGACTTGGATTGGTCAGATATGCACATAGACTTGGATTGGTCAGATCTAGTCCAGCGGCTGGTGCCAAAACCCCAAATATTTATACTCCAAAAAAAAACAGCAGTCCTTTGAGAACAAAAATGTACAGATTCTGGACAGGAAGGACGAATGGTATGAAGGAGGAGTGAGGGAAGCCATTAGGGGTGTGGGAAAAAATCGATTGGAATTGGAATCGCGATTCTCACGTTGTGCGATTCAGAATCGATTCTCATTTAAATTTTTTTTATTTTTTTTTATTGTTTTTAATTAATCAATCCGACAAAACAATTCACAGCAATACCATAACAATGCAATCCAATTCCAAAACCAAACCCGACCCAGCAACTCTCAGAACTGCAATAAACAGAGCAATTGAGAGGAGACACAAACACGACACAGAACAAACCAAAAGTAGTGAAACAAAAATGAATATTATCAACAACAGTAGCAATATTAGTTACAATTTCAACACAGCAGTGATTAAAAATCCCTCATTGACATTATCATTAGACATTTATAAAAATAAAAAAAAGAACAATAGTGTCACAGTGGCTTACACTTGCATCGCATCTCACAAGCTTGAAAACACACTGTGTCCAATATTTTCACAAAGATAAAACAAGTCATATTTTTGGTTCATTTAATAGTTAAAACAAATTTACATTATTGCAATCAGTTGATAAAACATTGTCCTTTACAATTATAAAAGCTTTTTACAAAAATCTACTACTCTGTTTGCATGTCAGCAGACTGGGGTAGATCCTGCTGAAATCCTATGTATTGAATGAATAGAGAATCGTTTTGAATCGGGAAAAAAACCCGTTTATGAATCGAGAATCGTGTTGAATTGAAAAAAAAAATCGATTTTGAATCGAACCGTGACCCCAAGAATCGATATTGAATCGAATCGTGGGACACCCAAAGAAGCCATCTATATCAAGGTTGAAAAACCATCCTGAATGGAGGTGGTGGTCTGCGACACCACCTGTTTCCCACATACAACACCGTCCTTGTCAATCATTCCTAAAATACTTTGCAATTTAGCCTCCAACAAATTACAGGAGTTAAAAATATTCTGGTCACAGAAGGTGACCAATGTGACATTCGTTTACAACTGAATGGAATGCTTAAGCAGGGGATTCCGACTATTTTGGACTGGTATTAGTCGATCCACAGTGATCGTTCTGCCACACAATACCTCAATGCTAACGAGGGGAAAGTACACTTCAACGACTGTCGTTGGCTTTGACAGTTAGAGTTGTTCGTTTGCATTAAAACAGTTGTTTTTCTCACTACGATAGGGCGAAACCATCCTTGCCCTGGCACCCCCTCCTGGTGTTGGAGTGTAATATTTGGCTGCTGGACTAGATCTGACCAATCTAAGTCTATGAGCACGAACTGATGAAGCCTCCTCGGATGAGCGGCGAAACGTCTTCTAAGACAACCCAAACAGTCCAGTTGCGATCGATCGAATGCCCTGAGATGAAAATGACCTGGATGAATGAGAACACACATAGACGCTCCAAACACAATAACAATTTGGCATTCACAAAAGCTCTACATGACCAAAAAGAAAAATGCAAATGAAAAATGCTGCAAATGCCCAAAACACACCAAAAAGACTGCATGAGGGAAATTACGTAAGTTCATGGAACAAAACAGAAACTTGCCAGACAACCAAGGGAGGCGGACCTACTGAACACAACACTAACATTAGCTCCATCAGGGGAGACATAGGAAGTAGATCTTGCATCGGTTCATGGTCAAGAATGGGGATCCCGGGCTTAAAAATATTTGTGACCACAGACCTAAACTGGTTGCTTTATAATTTTGTGAAATATTGTGGCAAAGTCTTTACTAATGACATAAAGACAAATGTACTATTTCATTTTTCTTCTTCAAAAGTCAGCCAACTTTCTTTTGGGCATCACGTGACTTTAAAGAGGGATTTTGGCTCCACTGCTATTTTTGGCATTTGCAGCAGCAATAATGTGATTGCAGCTTTTTTCCAGTCTAATCTGTTGTGTGGTGTTTGTGTGTTTTTGGTGTTGAATCATTTCTATGTTTGGAGCGTTTGTACGTTGTTGTATTTGCGACTGTCGGCCACCGTAGAATACAGTAGTAATCGAATATTGCTGTAGTCTGCAACTTGTGCTTCTTTCATTCTCTCCTGTAGATCTTAAAGGACAGATTGACTCCCTCGCAAAAGAATACACGTCAAATGCTCGGACCCTCTCCTCTGAGCAAAAGCTGTCCATTCTGAGGCAAATTCAACAGTCGTACAGCAAATGCAAAGAGTTTGGAGATGACAAAGTACAGCTGGCAATGCAGACCTATGAGATGGTTTGTATCAGATCGCAAGAATGCATGGCATTGTTTACAGGGCCTAAAGTACAACGATGTTTTGCCTTCTCCTCTCTTGTCCTCAGGTTGACAAGCACATAAGACGTCTCGACACGGACCTAGCTCGATTTGAAGCTGACCTAAAGGAAAAACAGATTGAGAGCACAGATTATGATTCCACCTCTAGTAAAGGAAAGAAAGGTTGGTCTATTTTTCTGTACCACTTGTCTTTATTCGGGTTACACAGGCCTCAAATTTTAACTTTTTAAGGTCAAGGCAAGTGTTGCCTTAAAGGAGGGCTCATATTTTAGGGCACCAAGGCAAACATTATTTTCTTTCGAGGCAGGACACATATATATATATATGTATATAAATATACCGTATATTACCAAATAAACGCCCTTGTGCAAATAACCGCCCATGTCCTAATAGCCGCCCGGGGTCTGACCCCATTTTGTGAAATAAACGCCTCTTCCTAATAAACGCCTATGTCCAAATAGCCGCCCATGGGCTGTTATTTGCATAATTTAGATTAAAATCATATTGACTTCATTAAACCCAATTTATAAGCTAAAAGGAAAAGCAAAGGTGCAATAATTCTGGTCATTACGGTAACAGCAGACGTTACGTGGGGATTCTGGGTAATCAACATATTGCAATGGGTGACCGCATATAGCGTAACACACACTCAACGACAACAACAAACCCACGAGGAAAAGTTTCAACATGGCAAGCAACAGCAGCAGTGAGTTGAATGAACAGGATACCGGTACACCACAACTGATGGACGGGAATACTTTAAGGGGGAAGAACAGAAAGTTTGACTTAAAGTTCAAGCTAGCGGTTGTGAAGTAAGCGGAGCAGAATTCTGGTTTGGCAGCGGCCAGGCAGTTTAACGTTGACCCAAAACGTGTACGAGAATGGAAACAAAAAAAGGGAGAACTACAATCTCAGTCGGCAATCAATGGAAAACGGGCTCGCTTATCTGGTGGAGTTAGGAAGAAAGTGAGCGCCGAGCTTGATGCTAATTTGTGTCAGTGGATACATCACGTTCGTGGACTGAACCACCGTGTGTCCCGCAAAATGATCCGCATTAAGGCAAAGGACAGTGACAGTATTATTGTTCTGTTTTGATGGTGGGTTTTATACTTGAGTACTTGGTACCATAATTTTATTTTTCCCGGTAGGCTGCTTTATTTAAAAAGTTTATTTATTTTTAGTATTTGTATTCTATTTGACAATTGTTGCACTACTGTCATGTTGAGGCCTTGTTGATCTCTTGTCTTTTGATAGTCTTGTTTTTTTGTTTGTATGTTTACATTAGCTTTTACATTTAAAGTTTTTAGTACGAAAAAAAATACTGGACATTAACCATTGTAACCAAATAATGGCCTGGTGCAGGCTGGTGCAAAAATAAATAAAAGCCTTGTGCAAATAACCGCCCATGTCCTAATAGCCGCCCGGGGTCTGATATATATATATATATATATATATATATATATATATATATATACACTTATTTTGAAAGATGGCACCTGATGGCCATAAGACGTAACTACACTTTTTGTCCATATAGATAACAATAGTGTTCATGTATGAGATCTAGGGCTGCCAGTTATGGCCAAAGTAATAATTAAGATGATTGTTATCAATATTGAAATCATGATTACTGATTGTTAGGTAAAGCAGTGTTGGGGTGTGAATGTAATATCATCATGTCATTTGTAATGTCTAATAAAAAGGCTATAGATAAACCTTATCCATATATCTAAAGACAAATATTAGGTTTTTTTTTTTATTCTTTAATAATATTAACCTGTCAGCTTTTTGTCATTACATGATACCTTTCTCTCTATTTTTACATTTTGATATAGGGAGTTTCTTTTATTATTTATTTATGTTTTGAAGTTATGTACATTTATATAAAGTTAAAGTACCAATGATTGTCACACACACACACACACACACACACACACACACACGCACACACACACACACACACACACACACACGAGGTGTGGCGAAATTATTCTCTGCATTTGACCTATCATCCTTGATCACCCACTGGGAGGTGAGGGGAGCAGTGAGAAGCAGCGTTGGCCGTGCCCGGGAATAATTTTTGGTGATTTAACCCCCAATTCCAACCCTTGATGCTGAGTGCCAAGCAGGGAGGTAATAGGTCCCATTTTTAGTCATTGGTATGACTCATGTAGATGCTGTATCGGGGCAGATACATTAAGAGTTTGAGCAGAAATATGTCGTATAGTAATTAACTATACACAATAAAACATTAACAAAATGATGTGTCACATGAATGGTTTTTGAAGTAATACCTTTGTGACATGAAAAAAACACAAGTAATGTAAAAAAAACATGGCGTTTACTTTTTGTTATCAAAATAAAACACAAAGCAGTTTGGCTAATGAAGATGAAGTCTAATAAACAAGCTTTGTTCTCCTCCCTTGTGTATCAGTACAACAGTTTGGCCAACAAAAAAAAGAGGAGTGACACCGAATACACAATCTTCACAGCCTTCGTTCAGTTCGATGAGATGACAAAACATTTGAGCTAGTATTGATGTTATTTGAACTGATACAGTTTGCAGTTAAATAAAAGAGTGAGCATCCCAGTAAACAAACTAAAGACTTTGTAAACAAGTTGTGACAACGTTCACGACACATCACCTGCCGCATTCTCTTTTGCTGTAACTTTTAGTGTGGGGACAAATGCGTCTGTCACCAATATTGTCCACACCTGTTGCCATCTAAATACAGCAGTGCGCTCTTAAACGCACGTCGAGAAGCGAGGGAAAATTACGTTATATGGCCTTTTTTTAATATCGCGATATTTTAAGGCCATATCGCGATACACGATATATATCTCGATATTTTGCCTTAGCCTTGAATGAACACTTGATGCATATAATCACAGCAGTATGATGATTCTATGTGTTTACATTAAAACATTCTTCTTCATACTGCATTAATATATGCTACTTTTAAACTTTCATGCAGAGAAAGAAATCACAACTAAAAAAATCACTATTTTTTTCATACGGTTTTGATCTGGAAATGTTTGCCTCTGCATTTTGATGGTGTGGGCGTGTGGCACCGAACGGAGATGTTGACTGCGGAGTAAGCACTCTTCATTCTCTAGGTAGTGTGTGTATGACAATCATTGGTACTTTGACTTTAACAGGTGACTTTTCAAATGATGCTACATATTAGCAGTAATGCTACTTTTTATAGCAACGCTTTCGTCTCACACTTGACAAATTACGGTTGTCTGTTCAACATATTCCCACTTGAAGCCAAACCACCGCCAGACGATGGACCCCCTGCTGTTTTTTGGGGGAATTAGATATTCCTTCTTTTGTTACCAGATTCACACCTTCTTTCGCTCGTATTACCGCTAGCATCACAGCTAACGTTACCCATGCTGCTACCGCTCTGCTGGTGACGTATGTCGTGACCAGTGTTGGGTTAGTTACTGAAAACCAGTAACTAGTTACAGTTACTAGTTACTTTATTTCAAAAGTAACTCAGTTACTAACTCAGTTACTTACACCAAAAAGTAATGCGTTACTGTGAAAAGTAACTATTTAGTTACTTCTTCTACTTTTTTTTTTTTAAAGCTCCCATTAATGCCCTTTTAGCCTTCATTTCAGTACTGTTATTGCACTGGAGAATAATACAATCTGTTGATCAACTTGACATACATTTGCATCACTGAACTCTGCTAAGCAATGTGCTCTACATACAACACACAAAGACAAAGATATGTTTCAAAGGGCCAATTTATTTCAGGCCAGAACAAATTGACAAAACTATTTTAAATAGCTGCAACATAACATACATAAGTAACAAACAGCATAATAACACTAACACTAACACTAACCACGTTAAACCCAGATTCCGAACTAACAAAGGTCTTAACTCATTCTCTTTCTATGCCACTTCAATATGGAATGCACTCCAAACAGGTGTAAAAGAAAGGGCATCTCTATCCTCCTTCAAGCCCGCACTAAAAGAACACCTCCAGGCAACTACAACCCTAAACTAACACCCTCCCTTCCACATAATACCTCTTCGGATTGTAAATAATCAAATGTAGACACTTTTTCTTATACTTTCTGATCTCTCTCTCTGTGTCCACTACTTGCTGTACATATCCTACCAAGTCAGTCCTACACTGTTTCAATGTCCATTTCTCTGATGATGCAATTGTTGATGACTGAAGTGTTGATACCAACCAAACCTAACCCCTCCCCTCCATATCCCACACCCCGGATTGTAAATAATGTAAATAATTCAATGTATATACCCTGATGATTATCTTGTGTGAGGACTGTATTATGATGTTAGTATATATTTGATAGTATATATCTGTATCATGAATAAATTTACGGTAAGTGGATCCCAACTTAAACAAGTTAAAAAACTTATTTGGGTGTTACCATTTAGTGGTCAATTGTACGGAATCTACTAATAAAAGTTTCAATCAATCAATCAATCAACAACAAAGCTGTAAACCTGGCTTCACCTAAGGAAGGCACACGTGACATACACAGAGCCTAACCAGGCAGATTTGAATTGTTGTTTTGGGCAGGAGACGGGATCTTTGATCCAAGACACAACTTGCATTTAACTAAAATGTTCTTTTCTTTGTGCTCGACAAAAGAAAAGAAGTGAGAATATCTCATACTTGCCAACCCTCCCGAATTTCAGTGCCTCTCCCTGGGACAACCATTCTCCAAATTTCTCCCGATTTCCAGCCGGACTTAAGGCACGCCCCCTCCCGGTCCGTGCGGATCTGAGTGGGGACAGCCTGTCGTCACGTCCGCTTGGCCAACCAAAAAGTAACCACAGAACACTATACCGTATAGTCGTATAGTGTTCTGTGATTACTTTTTGGTTGGCCAACGGTTTACGTTGTATTGCGAACCCCCCTCCCCTCCCCTTCCCACACCCAGACACACACACACACAGAGAGAGCGCAGAGGAAGAATCAGAAGCACGTCTCTGCTTCGCTGCAATAAAACACACTCAGATCATCAGTTTCTAGCCGATACTACATAAAAAATAACGTAAAATAACGCAGTAACGCATCATGTAGTAACGGTAACTGAGTTACTGAATATAAAAAATAACGCGTTAGATTACTAGTTACCGCCGAAACTAACGGCGTTACAGTAACGCGTTACTTTGTAACGCGTTAGTCCCAACATTGGTCGTGACAGTATGTGACGTGTGTAAGAAGGTGCGCTTGCTGTCTGTGAGAAGGAGAGACAAGAAAGAGCGAGTAGAGCATGTAGTTTAATGCCCGCAGCTAAAAGCAACTGCGTGAGAACGCATACTCGAATATCACGATATAGTCATTTTCTATATCCCACAGAGACCAACCCACGATTTATCGCGCATATCGATATATTGCCCAGCCCTACTTTAAACCAAGCGCTTGGCTCTGTTTACTCTGAGGGGAAATCTCCGCAGCAAAGTCTGTGTAGTTAGTCCGCTATGATTATCAAGCCAAACACCGCAAGTGCACATGCGCCTGACTTCCTGTTGCCTAAAATGAAGTAATAAATGACGTTTTTTTAGGTAATTAAAAAATTAGACGATATTACTAACCGTCTGGAATTTTATCGCGAATTATCATTATACTGTTTATTGTTACATCCCTAGTCCATTAACAAATAAAAAGTAAAGGGCGGTCACGGCATGTTCTTGCCGCAAATGTTGGTCAATTTTTTGGGGCATTACGGCGAAAGATGAGGGCGGTCGCAGAAGTTGCCGCCGCGGTTGCAGTGGTTACATTCGAGCCCTGGTCACGGGTGAGCTGGAACATATCCAAGCTGACTTTTTGTGTGTGAGGCTGGGTAAACCCCTTGGACTGGTCACCAGTCAATCGCAGCACAAATGCAGACAAATACACAATCTTTGACCTCTTTGAAGACAATTAGAGTCCCCATTCAACATGGGTGTGCCAGGAAAAATCTACGCAAGCACAGGAAGAACCTGTAAACGGTTGCCCATTATGTGGTGGCAAAACTTGTATGTTGACTTCAAAACATGCATGCAGGAGCAAGCACTAGTTTGCAACTTAATCGTGTCATGAATATAGTGATCACTCCTCCCAATAATTAATAAATATAAACTCCATATTGGATTTTAAAAGAGAACACCTACAAATAAACCACAAACGTTGCAGTAATACAGCATTGTAAAAGGAATGCTGCCGTGTCCTTAGTCAGCAAAATGTTTGCACTGCGGTGTTATCTGACACATCTGTTGCATTTCCAGGAGACACCAGACAGAAGGAAAAGAAGTCGGCTAAAACAAGATCGAAAGTGAAGAGCTCAGATGAAGACGGCAGTCCCAAGAGCACCCAGAAGAAAGTCAAACTGCTTCAAACGTAACGTCTGCTTTGTTAGCTTCTCAGCCTTCATCTTCAAATTTGTATTTTTTTTCATTTTATGCCACATTTGGCTTTCAGAATCTTTCATAATCTTGTTTTTTGCGCACCATCAGGGGAGAATTCAACAGTCCTGCTTCCAACTTTGGGAATGTCCACCCGTCGGATGTTCTGGACATGCCGGTGGACCCCAACGAGCCCACCTACTGTCTGTGCCACCAGGTGTCCTATGGCGAGATGATTGGCTGCGACAACACTGATGTGAGTCCTGTGTCAGCTTCTCTCTTTCACATCAATACAAAGAAGTCATGTGACGTATTGTCATATTTACCTTAACATTTGGACACATGGCCTTTTCATACTAAATATGTTACCAACATCTTCAAGTAAAACTGAATGTTAAATTTGATTAATTAAAGAACACCTAACAATTTGTCTTTAAATGTCAAAATGACAATAAAAAATGTCTTAGTGTAATAAAATGTAATTAAAGCTGCAAGCAGCATTGGTCGGGCCCGCGTATTTGGCAAGTGCTAGTCCTAACTGTCCCAATACTTTTGTCCAGTGATAGTCATAAGTGTCCCAATACTTTTGTCTACTTTTAGTCTGAAGTGTCCCAAGACTTTTGTCTAGTGTACCTACCTTGTCTGCATTGTGTGGGCACGTTGGTGCTTCCTGCTTTTAAGCAGCCATCTTAAAAAAAACAGCAGCGCAGCAGCATCAGCGCAGCGGGTCTTTGAAGGGTCATCAAATCAAAACCGGAGCAGTTAGAAAAAAAGCGCTTCTGTCATTGTAATCACAAGGGTTCAATCTCTCTCCTGTGTTAGTTTGAAGGCGAAACGACAAACGCGCTCAGAGGAGTTCGTTTTTGAAGGAAGGTGACCGGTTTTTACAAAAAATGTGTTTTGAAGGGGGAATAGCAAACTTTCTGTTGATTTTTGCTGGGGGTTGTCAATTTATGAAATGTAGGTCTAAGAGAGACCTACATAGAGGTTTTTTTTCATGTCTCTCCGACCTTCCCAGTGGGAGTTACAGGCAGTTTTGTCATTTTTTTTCAGTTTTATTAAAAAATTGCAGTAGAGCGCAATTTTGAGATTTGGGGTTAGGTTTTTTTATTAGATCACAATTTTTGCCAGTCCTGATGTGTGCGTTCAGTTTGGTGAGTTTTGAAGCATGTTAAGGGGGTCAAATTACAGCTCAAAGAGGCAAAAGTGACTGTTTTTAGTACTTTTTTGTCTTGAAGGGGGAATTGCCAACTTCCTGTTGATTTTAGCCCGAGAATGTACTATTATGAAATGTAGGTCTAAGTCAGACCTACATAGAGGTTTTTGTTTCATGTCTCTCCGACCTTCCCAGTGGGAGTTACAGGCAGTCTAGTTTTTTTTTTTCCTAGGGGGCGCTAGAGCGCAATTTTGAGTTTTGTGGTTCGTTTTTTTAAAAAAAAGGCAATTTTCGCAGGTCCTGATGTGTGGGTCAAATATGGTGAGTTTTGAAGCATGTTAAGTGGGTCAAATTACAGTTTAATGTGGCGGCGGAAGAATAAAGAATAAAGAATAAAACCTTACAAATTCAATAGGTCCTTATGTCCCATTGCATAATGGGCCATGCGGGCCCTAATTAAGGATATAAAAAATAATAATGTATTTGGGCCTTAATTATGATGGTGCACATCCTTCATACTATATGTCAGAAAATCATGATAATGTGCTTTCATATAATTCGAAAATGCAGAAGAATTGAAGTACCGTAGTTGTAATATGATTTGAATCTCATGCTGTCTGGATAAGGTCAGAAATGACAGAGTGAAGAATAACACATAAATAATATGTCCTGGGCAGAACTGATATGTTGTCACTGCTTCTTTTTTTTTTTAGTTACAAAGAAACTTACTTTATTTTTGCCTCTAGTGCTCCATTGAGTGGTTCCACTTTGCATGCGTGGGTCTGACAACCAAACCAAGAGGAAAGTGGTAAGAGCCTGAAATGCTCCATAAATGTGTTATCTCCGACATGTGTCGTTCAAATGCTGATGCTCTTCTGTTCCATTGTCTCTGTGCTTAATGCAGGTATTGCCCACGCTGTTCTCAAGACCGAAAGAGAAAATAAAAGCTGCCTGGATGTCCTGGAACAAACACTGATCTGATAGTGAAAAAAACATTCATTCATTAATTGATAGATTTTTTTTCCATCTTCCTTAACATTTGGTGCTTTTTTTGTTTCTGTATTTGCCTTGAAGCACAGTGTGAAGGAATGGCGTGGTTACAAGTGTATTTAAAAGTGTATTTTCTTATTTGGTGCTCTTATTTTGCAAATCCTTTTTTTTCCACTTTCTGTTTAAACACTACAACTGTCCTACTTTAACAGTTCATATTTGCATGATACTTAATACTGTATTGACATGCAAAGCCGAAGTAGTTTCTCTGAGAACGATGTGGCCATTGCTAATTGATTGCTTTCGTTGTGTTGTTACTTTTTTACCAAGCCATGGAGAGCTAGATCGATTCTTTCTTTTTACAAATTCAAGCGGACAAAATAGTGTGAAAACAAATGCTGCATCACAAAAGTATTAGTCATCTTTTGGTAGTGACATTTTTTTATTTTAGGATTTTGATTGATTGCTGTTTAGAGTGCAAGGCATTTTTGTGAAAAGTATATTGATGTAGCTGGAGTATTGGTACAAAGGCGAGGGTGTGATTGTATTATCAATCATTTAAATACAGCTACTACCTCAAACTGATGGCTGTCGTGCAGTTTTTTTTTTGGTAGTTTTTATTGCAACCTATATATACAGAATATATATATTGTTTGTCTAATAGAATAGATCGGTCTTCCAAAAATGGCTGCCACAGTGACCACAATTGGGTGTTTTTGTGTTTGTGTTTTTACAATAGTTTGGGATGCTTTTGGTAACATATAGTATTTTTTAGATGTACAGTACTGGGAACCACATCTGTCCAACGTCCTCTACGATGGACATGAGGACTTTCACTCCTATTTTTTTTTCACATAAAATTAAACATTTCCCAAAATGGCTGCCACAGTGACCAGAATTGGATGTTTTTGTGTTTGTGTTTTATCAATAGTTTGGGGTGCTTTTGGTAACATATAGTCTTTTGTACAATGTCCTCTCAGAAGGACATAAGGACTTTTACTCCAACTATTTTTTTAATATAAAATGATAAAGACAGTTGATAGAACAAATGCACCAACATGCAGAAATATGTATGTGTGTCACCAAGAAGAAAAATGGCTTGCACTATGGTTCTAAAATTGTGCCATTCATTTTACAAAATGCCCAAAACAGGATAGCAGGGGTCTCCCAACATTTTCCCACTGAGGGCCGCACACTGTAAAATCAGAGAATGCGTTTGATATTTTTCATTTTCAAAACCAATACAATAGAATTGTTTTACCTATAGGGCTCCCCTCAAGTGTGATGGGGCGGCATGGCGTAGTGGGTAGAGCAACCGTGCCAGAAACCTGAGGGTTGCAGGTTCGCTCCCCGCCTCTTACCATCCCAAAAAAAAATCGCTGCCGTTGTGTCCTTGGGCGGGACACTTCACCCTTTGCCCCCGGTGCCACTCACACCGGTGAATTGAATGATGAATGAAAGGTGGTGGTCGGAGGGGCCGTTGGCGCAAATTGCAGCCACGCTTCCGTCAGTCTACCCCAGGGCAGCTGTGGCTATGAAAGTAGCTTACCACCACCAGGTGTGAATGATTGATGGGTTCTACATGTAAAGCGACTTTGGGTACTTAAAAAAGCGCTATATAAATCCCAGTTATTATTATTATTATTATTAAGTGTATGCCATTTTTGTTAAAGAAAACATGTTTTTATGGCTAAAACACAAAATGTGCAAAATTTTCCCCCCAAAAAAAGTTTTCAAAGTGAAATATTTGATGTGAAGTAATTTGAGCCCCAAATAGGACAATAATTCACGACAGCGTTGATTTTGATGGTTTTTTTTTAGCAATGGCAGTTTTAAAGAAAAAAATCCCACTCAAAAGTGTAAAAAAAATGTATGACTTATTTTTAACACTTTTTTATGTTGTTTTTTTTCTTTCTTCCAAATAGTATTTTTAGCGTGTGTCACTGTCCGTTAAAAAATTAGCTGCGGGCCACACATTGGACACCTCTTCTGTACAGTAATCGTACATTTTGCTATAACTGTAAACATGGTTAGTGAATGTATAAATCGCATATTGTGGATTGTTTATCTGTCACATTAAAATAGCACCTCCAAGTCCGAGTCCATGGTTCTCGCCCGAAAAAGGGTGGAGTGCCATCTCCGAGTTGGGGAGGAGATCTTGCCCCAAGTGGAGGAGTTCAAGTACCTCGGAGTCTTGTTCACGAGTGAGGGAAGAGTGGATCGTGAGATCGACAGGCGGATCGGTGCGGCGTCTTCAGTAATGCGGACGCTGTATCGGTCCGTTGTGGTGAAGAAGGAGCTGAGCCGGAAGGCAAAGCTCTCAATTTACCGGTCGATCTACGTTCCCATCCTCACCTATGGTCATGAGCTTTGGGTTATGACCGAAAGGACAAGATCACGGGTACAAGCGGCCGAAATGAGTTTCCTCCGCCGGTAGAGATAGGGTGAGAAGCTCTGTCATCCGGGAGGAGCTCAAAGTAAAGCCGCTGCTCCTCCACATCGAGAGGAGCCAGATGAGGTGGTTCGGGCATTTGGTCAGGATGCCACCCGAACGCCTACCTAGGGAGGTGTTTAGGGCACGTCCGACCGGTAGGAGGCCGCGGGGAAGACCCAGGACACGTTGGGAAGACTATGTCTCCCGGCTGGCCTGGGAACGCCTCGGGGTCCCCCGGGAGGAGCTGGATGAAGTAGCTGGGGAGAGGGAAGTCTGGGCTTCTCTGCTTAGGCTGCTGCCCCCGCGACCCGACCTCGGATAAGCGGAAGAAGCTGGATGGATGGATGGATTAAAATAGTACATGGATAAAATAATATTTTAGTTGGCAAAGCAGGGACACTAACCCGCAAGATAAGTAAATAGAACACTTTATGTAAAAAAAAAAAAAAACATTTTAATGCAAAATGCTACAGTATTGTTTATATTTATTTATTTTTATTTTTATTTAAATATGTGTTTCTAACTTGTCACTGTCTTCCAATAGGTGGCGATCTTCTTTACGTTTGTGAACTGAAGTCTCGCGTGTGTGTGTGACGTCACAGAGCCTTTGGCGCGATGTGCTACAAATTTGAAAATCCGAAGGCGGACACACACTGTTTGTCCACAGACGGGACGAAAAGACATAAAAACAAGTGGACAAACTTTGGTCCTCGACCGGCGACATTGCGGCGGACGGGAAAGCGACTACCAACAGTAAGTTCGATGGTTTAAACAACAGCGTTGTTATATCGGTAACGGCTTGTTGTCAGTCTAGCAACAATTATTTCCTACCAAGCTAACATGCTAGCATGCTAATTCATGCTTGCATGAGTGTTAAGAATATATTCTACTTGAATGTAGCGGTGAGGGAATTTATTGTGTGTGTGATTTATTAACCTAAGGTGTATTGTTGTGTTTAATTAAGAAACTATTGCAGGTAGTAAAATAAAGCGGTTGCCGAAAAGGCTTTGATATCCTGTGACGAATTACACTAATGTTTTCTCCACAGAAATGTCGTGGGACTTTTTCCTGCCCGTTTGTGTGGGCGACCTGGTCAAGTCTGGAGGAATAAACCAATACGTCGTGCAAGATGTGGTCTCCCCGAAACAGCTCCCGTCCTATCTTAGCAGTAAGTGTGTACTAATGTAGGCCAACAGGGCCAAACACGCAGTCAATTTCAAACACTGCAAATGCAGAACTAATCCAGAATAGCAAAATGTTTTTTTTTTAACCTCTTCATTTGGTTTATAACGGGGGTGTCCAAACTTTTTGAATAGGAGACCGCATTGGGTTATATATATATACCGTATATATATATATATTTATATTATCAATCAATCAATCAATGTTTATTTATATAGCCCTAAATCACAAGTGTCTCAAAGGGCTGCACAAGCCACAACGACATCCTCGGTATAGCCCACATAAGGGCAAGGAAAAACTCACCCCAGTGGGACGTCGATGTGAATGACTATGAGAAACCTTGGAGAGGACCGCATATGTGGGTAACCCCCCCCTCTAGGGAGACCGAATGCATGAATCTTTGGGTGTCCCACGATTTGATTCAATATTGATTCTTGGGGTCACGACTCGATTCAAAATCGATTTTTTTTTTCAATTCAACACGATTCTCGATTCAAAAACGATTTTTTCCCCGATTCAAAACGATTCTCTATTCATTCAATACATAGAATTTCAGCAGGATCTACCCCAGTCTGCTGACATGCAAGCAGTGTAGTAGATTTTTGTAAAAAGCTTTTATAATTGTAAAGGACAATGTTTTATCAACTGATTGCAATAATGTAAATTTGTTTTAACTGTTAAATGAACCAAAAATATGATTTATTTTATCTTTGTGAAAATATTGGACACAGTGTGTTGTCAAGCTTATGAGATGCGATGCAAGTGTAAGCCACTGTGACACTATTGTTTCATTTTTTTAAATAAATGTCTAATGATAATGTCAATGAGGGATTTTTAATCACTGCTATGTTGAAATTGTAACTAATATTGATACTGTTGTTAATATTCATTTTTGTTTCACTACTTTTGGTTTGTTCTGTGTCGTGTTTGTGTCTCCTCTCAATTGCTCTGTTTATTGCAGTTCTGAGTGTTTGTGGGTCGGTTTTGGAATTGGATTGCATTGTTATGGTATTGCTGTATATTGTTTTGTTGGATTGATTAATAAAAAAATAATAAATTAAAATAGCTTTTTTTAAAATGAGAATCGATTCTGAATCGCACAACGTGAGAATCGCGATTCGAATTCGAATCGATTTTTTCCCACACTCCTAATATATATATTTATTATATATATATATAAATATATATATATATATATATATATATATATATATATATAAAATGTGTGTTAATTTTCAATTAGGGCTGCAACTAATTTGATAATCGATTAATCTGTCGATTATTACTTCGATTAATCGGATAAAAGAGACAAACTACATTTCTATCCTTTCCAGTATTTTATTGGGAAAAAAAACAGCATACTGGCACCATGTTCTTCCAACTTACCAAATAAAACAAGGAAAATGTTACAAAAATGTTTTTTTTTATAAAGTACACCATTGTCATGCACAATAGCAATAATTTTGCTTGGGGGAATTTCAAAGCTGGCTACTACCTATTCCAACCATTCTGCAATGTTGGATGCTAAATGTCTTTCCTCTAGTGGCATGGTCGTAAGGCAGATTGACTTCATGTTCCATTCGTCTCCATTGTAACGGCATGTATTGCCAAGGTAGGCTTCCGTGGCTACACTTGTCCACGCGTCACACCAATAATAACACAGAAATGTAACTCATCAGATCAGAACTGGATCAGATAATGTACACGTTTCTGTTGTGAATAATAAAGGATTCATTTTAGGCTGCCTCTGAATAATAGCATGAAATATTCCAGCACCTTCATAACGTTTAGTTATACTGAAGCGTCACTCAAATCTAAATAGATTTATATAGCTTTATCGGCCCGGCTACATTGATCCATTATGAAACGAATCTGAGATATTTCTGT
The DNA here is from genome assembly GCF_033978685.3 of Nerophis lumbriciformis. NCBI lineage: Eukaryota > Metazoa > Chordata > Actinopteri > Syngnathiformes > Syngnathidae > Nerophis > Nerophis lumbriciformis. The sequence goes on along the minus strand of NC_084551.2, from coordinate 6,385,268 downwards.
CCGTTACGTTTATTTCGAAATTGGTAACCGTTTTCTCTCTCAAAACTTTCTGAATAAGTTATGTGATAATGTTCATCAGTCAACTCATTGGTGTTAATTTACAATCTATCAAGATAGAAAATTATATACAAATTAAATTACAGAATGTTATTTATGTAGTTTGATCATTTTCCTCGACTGGTGCACCAACATGTGGTTTATTTTATTGTTTTTACATATGTAGCATCATCTACAAAGATACAAATAATTGCTATTGCGACATTTAGTGGACACATTTAGAACAGCAGTTTATTTCATTAAAACATTTTTATACTTGGCAAACTCATCCTGCGGGCCGGACAAAACCTGTTCGCGGGCCTGATACGGCCCTCGGGCCTTACGTTTGACACCCCTCAGCTTGGCAGTAGTTTAGCTACTCTTTTAAAGAGTAGCTTTTCTTGTAGCTTAACTACTTTTAGAACCATATAGCTAGGTATCTTAAGTCGAAGCTACACGCTACAAAGAGAAAAAATGGACTGAGAATCCAGGCCTAAAATATGGATAAATGAGAACATCCATACATAAGGAGAAAATCCATGAAGATTGGTTGGTGTATGATGAGTCACAATTAGCTAAGGTTGGGGTGAAACATTACTGACTGGCCCATCAGAGGCAAGATAAGGCGGGTTATGAAACTAGTATGCATAGTCATAACACACACACTCATGTCACATGAAGTCGTGGAAGTCAGAAACAGAGGAAGGCTTCAAGCTGACGACTCAGAAAAATAAACTTATTTGAAAATGGCAGAGGGATTTTGTCCCACAGATTAGATTTTTCCTTTAGTAATTAAGATGACGTGTAGGAAACTCACAATAATGCGTGTATTTGGTCATATTTAGACAAATGTATATGTTTAGAGAAAACAAAGCCCGAAACCTTAGTTTTAAGTTGTTTAAACTAAACCATAACATAAAACTAAACTGCTCTCTTTGCCCAAGACGTCCGACACAAATTTAGGAACTCGCATTAAGGTGAGATGAGGCCATGTAAAGTTTTACTGCACATAACCATTACCAACTGTTCCGAAACAACACACAAGTCATTGTTTTGTGTCAATATATAGATAGATGCTGGTTTTTTTTTTTTTACTGTAGGCTGAGAAATGAATAACATTATTGGGGTGGGTATTTGGACCATGGAAATGTTTTCAATCTGTGTCTTGTCTAAATTTCATTTAGGATTCAAGGCAGCATTGAGAAGCCAAGGGCCTTTGTGCATTCTAGAACACTTTGACACAGCATACAGTGTATTACAGTGAGTGTTTTTTATTTGTAGTGCTTTTTTTGCACTTGTATGAAACATATTCTTCAAATTTTAAAGGCATACCCACTCAGTGGATTTGAGTGTGAAGGAGGACACACTGGAATTGCTGGTGCAAGGTTAGAACTGCTACATTTACATGTTTTTTTCTTCAGCTGAATAAAATATTTTTCCTGCTTGTTTTTGTCGCAGTTGTTAACAGCCTGGCGACTTCCCTACCCGTCCTGCTTCTCTCCACCTCTGTCTCGGCGGCAGAGCGTAAGGAAAAGCTCAACGCTGTTAAGATGAGTGTATTCCTTCTCTGCAAAATCACAGAGTACCTCGAAAGTGACTCCTACAGGCAGAGCATTATCACGACATCTGGAAAGGTATCTCAATTAGCAGCTCACCTTACTAATTCTTATAATCGTCTGTTTAAATGCCCTGTGATGTAATCATGGCAGTTTTGTGATCCTGTTAGACCAGGGATTATGATACTCTAGCCTTCTGTTTTGACGGGTAATCTTGGTAGTGTCATAGTTATATTTCACTGCTGTAAGGGCCCACCTATAGCATAACTGGCACTACTTCTATGAAACTTGTCTTCAAAGTAATGAGGCAGGGCATCTAGGAGATGTCAAACAATGTATGGATGGTTTTTTGTGTGATGAATGTATATGTAACAGTTGGCAAGAGGGAATAATCTCTTTGGATGGTTTGCCAGGTATGAGCAGCAATCTTTGGTAATCTGAGGGCATCTGTTTAATGCTAACTACTGCCTGTCTCACCTAAAAATAAATCTAACAGGTATTTTCCACTCTTTATACAGAGTGGTAAAAAGACCAAAACTGGCGAGCGACTTTTGCAGTGGGACAGTGAAAGGGACAGTGTTCTTCAGGCCCTCGTGCAGCTCCTCCAGTTGGATATCCGTTCCCTCTGGAACCTCTCTCTGGTAGAGGAAGAGTTTATCAGGTAATTAATTTGAATATTAGCTAAAGTTCAGTGTCCTTGCTGGCAAAATTAATTTGTAGAGGAGGGGGGAGGTGATCGATTCTTTGATGCATCAGGGTTATAACTTTTTTATACATACATACACCTGTCCTTTCTGTCCAATAACACATGAAAAACGTGGTTCACTCTGGTGGGGGGAAAAATTGGCATAACTCGGGGTCCGTGGCCCGACTGCATTTTATAGCACATTGCTTTATATCGCACAGTGTTGTATCAAACTTTACTTGAATTTATCAAATCAAATGACTGGTTATATAATTTTATTGAAATTTATTTTCCGGCCACCTTATATTGAATTTGTTGGGACTATCGGGGTCGAAAATTATTCCGAGAGTAGTTGATCCATATGTTATGAATATGCTAATCTCGCCATTCAGGTTTCACAGGTTTTTTGTATTTCCCAGCATACATATTCCTGCTCAAATGCAGATACTGCCAACTTGTTATTTAAAGAACTACACCAGGAGGAGGTTGTCTACAGCCAAAGTTGTTAAAACCAATATTTTTTGACCAATTGCTTATTAGTTGGTTGGTCTTTTTTCTGGACCGTGCACCTGGTGACTTAATTATCTGTCTTACTGGATATTTAGGAACTAAAAGACCTCTACATGTTTCCTCAGCTGCGTGACCTGTTGTTGCTACAAACTACTCGAGAATCCGACCATCAGTCACGTCAAGAGCAAACCCACCAGAGATGGTATTATCCATTTGCTTGGAGTGCTGATCAAGAAGTACAATCACCTCCTTGGTTAGTTTGACCCCTGAATTGGTTTTTCCAGCTTCCACTCTATGGAGCTTTTTCTTTATTTTATTGACTGTGTTCTCAATCTGATCCTCGACAGGCGCAAGTGTGAAGGTGATCCAGTTGCTGCAGCATTTTGAGCAGTTGTCATCTGTCTTTGCGCAAGCTGTGTGCGTGTGGAGTACAGAATATGGAATGAGAGCAATCATAGGAGAAGTAATAAGGTCAATTCACATGTTTTCATGCACTTCGTCTTTAAAATAAGATTCTATGAGTGATTATTTTTCTAAATAAGTTTTGATTTATTTCTTAGGGAGATTGGCCAAAAGTCAAGCGAAGAGCTTGCCAGAGAGGGGTCAGGGGTCAAAGCATTTGCTGCTTTCCTCTCTGAACTTGGTGCTTTGTTACCAGAATTACTGATCCCCAACATTAGTGTGCTTATTACCCACCTGGAAGGAGAGGTGACAGCTTCATACCGTTCTTACTTTCCTACCTTACAGTATATAGGAATCTTTTTTTTAATGCTTCCTAGAGCCACACAATGCGCGTGGCCGTGTGTGAGGTACTGGGAGAGATCCTGATGCATGTCCTGTGCGGCGACAAGCTGGACGAGTCCGGAAAGGCTGACCGGGACCGCTTCTTTGACACGCTGCAGGAGCATCTGCACGACACGCACTCCCATGTCAGAGCGCGCGTATTGCAAGTGTACACGCGTATTGTCAACAGCAAAGTAAGTACCCTAGTCTACTCGAACAGTGTTTCCAAACACTTATTATGCTAAGACGCATGTTTTACATTCATGGTAAAATAATTGTGGAATCAAAAATGGCATTTGCAAAGGTTATTTTTTGGACATTTCTTGTTACACAGAGCAAACGCCATTTTTTGTGTGTAGTGTTTCAGTAAGTTAAAGGAACACAATTGACAATTCTGCATTTATTTTAAAATGATTATTCTCTGCACATAATTTCTGTACGATCCCATAAGCTAATTCTCTTATGTGACCATATTCCTGTATTAGGCATTGCCGCTTTGTCGCTACAGTGAGGTGATGAGTCTCGCTGTTGGGCGCCTGATGGACAAATCCATCAATGCTGTGAAGAGCGCCATCCAGCTGCTGGCAGCCTTCATAGCACACAACCCCTACAGCTGCAAGGTAACGCCAGACTAATTTAAGCAGTGAGTTCAATCAAAAACCTCACCAAGTTTCTTGTGTTTTTTAAGTTGAGCAGCGCCGATCTGAAAAAACCTTTGGAGAAAGAGATGGCTAAGCTCAAAGAGATTAAAGATAAACTGATGGAGAAGACACCAGGTGAAGTTAACTTTTAGGTCTTTAGTTTTTCTCAATTTGTTTTGCCCAATGATGAGACCAAGGCGAATACGAGCTGACTGAACAACAGCTGGCTGCTTCTTGCTTCAACTGGCGGGTAATCTTGGCAGTGTAAGGGAGTCTTCTTGCACTGCTGTAAGGGTCCGCCTATAGTAAACCAGGCTGCACCCTTATGCCTCCTATCAAGATTACATGGGAGTAATCTTGGGTATGTAGCCTACAGTGTCTGTCTGTGTGTGTGTGTTGAGGCCTGAAGTTCCCCAGCTGTGTTCCCTGTTTAGTTGGCTATGGGTTGCTTCTTTGGTAATCTGAGGGCAAAACATTGTCCGTCTCGCTCATTTCCTTGTTAATTCTCAGTCATTCAGCTCCTTTTGTTCATGTTACTCGTGAAGTGCATGTCACAATGCTTTGCCTATTTTAGCCATTTCCAAATTCTCAAATGCATTAACTCTGAGTGCTTTGAGTCATAAAGTTACACCTGTTTGCTGTTGCACAACAGATCACATTCAACGTTTGTGTGGATTCATTTATGTGAGTGAGGCTGCACTCTTTTAGAAAGCCTCTCAGAATAATTGAAAAGGCTTCATAAAGACCACGATGCCATGTATCTGGCAAAAGATGCAAGGCATTAGTACACCGCGATACGATAAGATGACATCACATTACTTCCTGCTGCGCTTGTAGCATCATAAGTGCCGTAGTTTTATTGGTCATCTTTTTTGTGTGCGTTTCTATAGCTGTAAGATATTCTCATTAAATGTTGTCTTGTCTCCCTGCTGGCAGTGCCTGTCATTAAAGCGTCAGAGCTGTGGGATGCCATGGAACCTGAGTTGCACGTCACTGTCCTGTCTGAGCTGGACCTGTTCGGTGATGCTGAGAGGAAGAAACCTAAAGACGATGATGATGAGAATGTGGTGGATGACGACAGGGCCACAGCAGTGATGATAGCTCAGTACCTGCGGGTAAACAAGTACAGGTGATTCAAACACCCCAATCTCTTTGGTAATAGCTGGCTGTAAAATAAGTAAGAGGTTTTCATCTTTACCCTGCACAGGAATGCGGTGCGTCTTTGTGTAAAAGCCCACAGTTGCTTCCCCAAATCGGAGATGTTTGCTGCCCTGTCTACTCTCACTCCAGAGACTCTAATGAACACGCTGGCTCTGCTCTTCAAAGGTAAACCTCTTTATTCACTGCACTTGGAATTTTTCCCTCTGCGGCGGATGGAAAAAAATGAAAACAACATTCAACTGCCATTAACATTCAGTCCTTAAGTGAGTCATTATTGAAGGACATTCATTCCATGTTTTCTTTGTGACCCTTTTAATTTAAATTGGCAGGTTCATAATAGATGTCATTGCAGGTACTATAATTGAGTTGTAGAGGTGCATGTGAAAAACCAGCTCCTTTTGTCTTTTTCCATTCAAGTTCTCATGTCCTGCAGCAGTGCATTGCTTGAAGTAAACTTTGACCTTTAGTCTTTTATATGAGAACAGTACTGTTATTTTATGCTTATTTTCTCTGACCTCTCCATTTTGTTAATGTCCTGGGAAGTTAATTTAAATGCAAATTATGTCTGGCATCTAATTGATGTTATGCATCAAAAGGGGAGATGCTTCTATGTTCACAAATTCTGAAGTAATATTATAATAATATACAACATAACCTTGGAAAGGGGACTTCTAATGCATATTTTGCAAGCTGCTTTTCAGACAGACAGACCATCAGCAGCTTCTCCTTAGTTTTATGAATGATTGTTCGCCGTTTAGATATTATTTTAACATATTTGGCTGGCATTATGTATTTTCCGGACTACAAGGCGCACTTAAAATCCTTTTTTTCCCCCTTCAAAACTCGACAGTGCGCTTTATAACCCGGTGCGCCTAAAGTACGGAATAATTCTGGTTTTGCTTGGCGACCTCGAAGCAATTTTATTTGGTACATGGTGTAATAACTGTGACCAGTGATGCACAATGATGGCAATATGACTCAAGTAAACATCAACATTTTATATGTTCCATTGAAAATATAAAACATTACACACGGCGCTCATCAATATATCAAAAATGTTTTAGTGCGACTTTGTTAAGCTATGAAGCCGCACCGCTTGATGTGCATCAACATACAAGTATTATTATGGTGTGTGTATAAGGTAAGACCTATTATCTGGCGTTTTGTTTTGTCAAATTATGCAAAAGCAACTTTTCTTACCTTCTGGTACCTGCTGATCTGTATTTGGGATCTGCATAAATCCTGAAAAATTGCATGCATCCGCCTTTTGTAGGCCGTGACGAGACCATAGTTGATAGGCTTCTTTTTCTCTATCTTCTTGTTATGGGACATTCATCCTCCGCTGTTGCCATTTCTAATATAAAGTAGTCTAAAGTTCTTACTTATATCTGTCAGTAAACTCGCCATGAAAGCGCTAAAATATGCCGGTGTAGTGAGTTTACATTATTCACCCAAGGAACTTTAGTTATTAGAGTTCCGGTCGGACGGTTTTTCACTAGAAACATTTCCGGTGTTGTTGTTTCCGGATGAGGAGATGCTGCTCTGTTATTGATTTAAGTAAAGTCTGAATGTCATTAAAACAGTTAGCTCCATTTTTTGACACTTCTTCCACTCCCGCCCTTGCATGCTACACCGCTACAACAAAGATGACGCTGCTGAAGATGAGCCACGTAAATAAGACCGCCCACAAAACGACTCATCTGGAAGCGACTGTAAGAAAGTGGCTTGAAGATGATCTGTAAAACATAATCTACGCAACATTTGACCAAAGAACCACCATTACATGTTATGTAAACCGCAAGGAAGTATTTTCAATTTAGAAAAAATAAATAATAATAATATGACTCCTTTAATGCACCCTATAATCCTTATTTATGAAAAAAAAAATCAAAAATAGACCATTCATCAGTAGTGCGCCTTATAATCCGGTGCACCCTATGGTCCGGAAAATACGGTCATCTATTTTGGAATGGAGCAAACTAGCAGTGCTGCGTTTGAACTGCTTTGCCAAGTTGGTTACACTCTCGGTTTTGATTATTTCTTTTATTTATTTCAATAGATATCATCCGCTTCTTTTCCCTCTCAGCACTGTCCTTTACACTCACTTTCTCTGTTCCAATGGTTGAAAAACAAAGTTATGTTGATCTCTAGGTATAAGCTAATGCAAGCAAGGTAAGACCAGATGTTTTGAGCTGATCTTACGGGGTTCAGTGGCATTCGCTTCGCTGACTATCAGGATTTTTGCCTGTAGTTTAAAGCATAACAATTAGCCGAGAGGCAGATTGTATCTTAAACACATAAGTTATGGCACTCTTAAGTCGAGGTGCCACTGTAATGATAAACCACTATAATTTTGTATGGTTACTCTTCAGTGTACAGTATTGGGTTGCGGCTTCTCATCGAGTTTTCAGTAAGTGGGGTTTCATTGTACTTTATAGATTATAACCACTAAGGTTGTGTAGAAAGCAGTTGACATTTCAAACTTTTTATGCTAGTTTTCACTATTATTGTTCACATTTCCCTAAACTTACTCCCTAGGGTCTGATAAGGATTCTTCTGAGCCCAGCCACAGCTTGCCTCCCACTCCACAGAAGGAGGGCGATCAAGAGGCAGACGATGCAGAGCTGAAGAAGCAGGAGATGTTGGTGCAGTACCTGAGAGATACAGAAACATTCGCCCTTCAAGTGGAGAGGGCCATCTCTGTCATCAACTCCATGCTCTACTGGAAAACCACTTCAGGTGGGAGGTCTTCCAAGAATTAGTGGCCACTGAGCCCAAATTTACACTCACACGTGTTCTGTGTATTTTGACATTTAGTGGTTCAGGAGGCAGTGCAGTTTTGCGTTGCGGTGTGCGAGTTCAGTGTTGCCAACTCTCTCAGCGGAGTAAGGAAGATGTTGCCATTGGTTTGGTCGACTGACGCTGCCATCAAAGATGCTGTTGTCCAGGCTTACAGGCGCCTCTATCTCAACCCCCAAGGAGAGACCACCAGGTTCTAAAATAATTTACATATAAATAACACGCCTATTAGTGGCCACTATTCTAATACATGTTGTGTGATTTGATGTGTTATGGACCTGCACACTATAGGCATCTGTAAAGCTGGAGTTAATGGCATAGTATAATTGTATTTAATATAAAAATCAAATGTTTGGTAGATCTCCCCTGATCACTATACAAGGAAATAAGGTATTGGCAACCCCTCCGCAACTATGTTAAATCCCCCTTTTAGGATGAAAGCTCAGACTCTTGTGGATAGTCTTTCTGAACTGATGGTGGATGCATCTCTGGGAACAATTCAGTGTCTTGAGGAAATTGTGAGTAGTTTACAAATCTCTGTTTCTCCAACTCTTAAGTCCAGTGATTCTCAAAATGTAGTGGTACGCGGGCTCCATTTAGTGGTACGCCAAAGAAATCTGTAAATATGTACTGTATATGGAGTATCATTGTTGATTGTGCAGTGTGTGTGTAATGTTACAGTGGCCAAAAATATTTAACACACTCAACGTTTGATATAACGTGGTCGTTGGGGTCCATAAAATACCGATTGTGTTATTCCAGAGATCATGTTGTATAGAAATCCTTATTTTTTACTTTTTGAAAAAGTTATGCGCGGCTGCCTAAACCTGCTTGGTGGATAATGCCCTAACGTGACATGAAGTAAATGGTGGATTGTGTTCCCACGTCACAAAATGGGGTAGGCACTAGCCAACCAGTAGGCTGCCCTGACAACATCCTGAACCATGTCGGCCCACGCACTGCGGTCCTGGTTGTCCTAGGTTGTAAGTACACGAGCAGTGCCTCGACACAGTAGAACCTTCGTTGATCAGCTACCGTCATAGGCCATGCGATAATTTGGTGGAAAACCAAGCGATTGACTGGTGGGGGGGAAAAACGATCATAAATTCGGGTCCACGACACGATCACATTTGATAGAATATCGCGTTATATTGGGCCGCGTTATATCAAACTTTGAGGTTATACATGTTAAATAAAACCTGCCTTTTTCTTTTTATGAATACCTAGGCCTACTATGCTACTGTAGTTTGATGTTTGCTGATTATGGTTGTACTTGGAAAGCCAAGTTTTTTCTGAGGCAGTATTTGATGAAAAAAGTTTGAAAACTACTATTGACTTAAGTCTAAAAAGTCTTTAGTACTTGGCCACGTTTACGCTGCAGGGTCGACTGTGCAATTCTGTTATTTTTTGTCAAATCTGATCTTTTTAGTAGCCGTTCATATTACAAAAAAAGCGATTTGTAATGTGAATGCAATCTGACTCGCACGCGGATTTTGTACAATTAAAATCAAAATTTTCTTAACCAAATTATTGAGCATAGAAAATTAGGAAGGAAGAGGACAAGTCTTTTGGCTTTCGCAGTTTTGCGGAATAATTAGCTTCGATGTTTGCTTTAAGAGCATGTCAGTGGACGAGCGATCGGAGACCTCATTGGAGAAACTTTCACGTGAGTTCCCGAAATATTTTTTTTCCACCTGTTTTGTGCTCAGAGGTCAAATTATTTATTTTGTAACAGTCTATTTTGGCAAGTATTGGACACTAATTTCTTATTGATGATGTTCTGGTCGGATTAATGCGACCTGAGCGTGGGAGTGATCACATTGCATTGCATATATATCCGATTTATTTCCACATACAAAAGAGGCCCGGTTTGAATATGTAAAAAATCGGAATTGACCTGCAGTGTAAACAAGGCCTTCATGATGTGCTACTATCATTAATACAGCATTGTTGTAAACCGCCAAACATGTCCCCGCAGGTGCAGGAGTTTTTTGGCAGTGGCAGCAGTTTGGAGTCGACTGTTGTGCAGGTTTTATGGGAAAGGTTTACTGGTAAAACTGAAACCTCTGCTCTGTGCAGGCGAGCTGCAGTGCTTCTGCTAGGCATGGCTACACGGTAAGCCATGGCCATACAGATGTTTGATCATTCTGATACTAAACATATCAAAAGGGTCCTGTTTTATAGGCATAATAATGCTCAGTTTTGATTAACACTTTCACAAGGTGCATAATCCTGTATAAAACAGTTACAGTACAAAAATAGTCATCACACATTTGCCAGCTGGATTTTGCACAAACCCTCCTATAGAACACATTTTAAATATATTATCATAGCCAAATTCCTTACATGTTGGTCCTGCGTCATCCAGCAAATCATCTCATTTGTACAAACATGCGCTCATCTGTGTAATTAAAGCCACAACCATATAGATAAGGCTGTTGCCAGTGCTTTTCGATGAACAAATGTATTTTTAGTGCCCCCGTCAAAGACTTCCACTGCTCCAGGGTAGAGCAAGCGAGAGTAAAGCAATCTGTAGTCCACCCACATTGCTGCCTCTCTTCATCCACCTGCTTGCATTCACAACCTATTAAATCTCATGTATTTCTTAAAACTCGTTCTCCCACGTACATTATCTTCCCAGCTGCTGAGCGCCAGCAAGGCCATCTCACATTTGAGACATGTAGTCCATACTTCTGCATAAATGCATATGTTTACACAGTTTTGCCCAAAATGTTTTGCTTTCCTTTGCATGGATGTGTTTTATTAACAGAGCTGAAAGGGAGGTGGTCCTCAGTAATTTGGACACTCTTTGTTCTGTGGCTTTGGGGGAAAAAGTGACTGAGGACTTTCTTTTGGCAAGGGACACCATTATCACCATCTGCAACATAACCGACCACATTAGGGTAAGACAACCTACATCACTGGCACATGTTTCATCAAGCTGGAGATTAGTACCTCCTTGGTGGGTGTTGGGATGGTGGCTGAATCACTAACAGTTGCAGAAGGAAGGCCACACCGTAAACAATGGGGAACATTGTGTGTTCTTTACGTTCCTGTTATTCGGAATGATAACTCAATATGGACCACCGAGCTCCAACCTTTAGGTACCGTACTATTACCCTTGATAACCCAACAGAGTGATACCAAAATGTTACACTATAGATTAGTTAATTGGGTTTTGGCAATATGAATTAACTGTGCTGCTGGATTTGTTCCAGTATTTAGTAGGGGTGTAAAAAAAACAATTGTTACAAATTGATAACCGATTTTAACTTTAGAGGTATGAATACATCGTTCGGCAAGCTTCTGGATCTATCTATATTTAGTATGGATCGGTCGATGTCCGGTTGGTAAGTGAAGAATCGGTTGACTGCAGAGCTGTTATAAAATATGGCCGTTTTGTCTTGTGAGACTTCTGCGATGACGTGTAACGAGAGTAACAGTCTTGTTTGCGACTGTCGACATCAACAGAGCAACATGGCATACAGCACCGAAAGAGTTAACAATGCTCCCCCGTATAGAAATGTATACCGAGTACCGGTATTTGTAGGTTCCGGTTCCTAATTGGATCGGTCGGCCGGCTTGGACCGTTACAATTCTGGACTAATGATACTGCTATCTGTACTTTCTTTCTTTTTTTATCGTTATTTTTACTTGATGCACAGCTCAGATTTTTTGCTACTTGAGCAAACATCAATTAGCTGGTAGCTTTTCCAAAAGTGTTTTGTTTACATCTTCTTTTCTTAAAGTTTATGGATTGCAATGCACTGAAGTTATTTGTTCATAGTTAATACAGTGTCTGTTTGGTCTGTCTATTTAAAAAAAATAAACAAATGACATTGTTCTGACATGATACAAACATTTTTTCACCATGAAAAATTCCATCTGCATCGAATCGTAATGTTTTAAAATATATTGTTAGTGAATCGTATCGTAACCCATGTATTTAGATTCATATTGATCGCCATTTACGGTAGAGATGCACACCCCTAGTATTTAGGTATATTTTCTTGGCATTAGTAATAGTGACAAGCATTTTCCCATAATGTTATACAAACCCCGTTTCCATATGAGTTGGGAAATTGTGTTGGATGTAAATATAAACCGAATACAATGATTTGCAAATCATTTTCAACCCATATTCGGTTGAATATGCTACAAAGACAACATATTTGATGTTCAAACTGATAAACTTTTTTTTTTTTTGCAAATAATCGTTAACTTTAGAATTTGATGCCAGCAACACGTGACAAAGAAGTTGGGAAAGGTGGCAATAAATACTGATAAAGTTGAGAAATGTTCATCAAACACTTATTTGAAACATCCCACAGATGAACAGGCTAATTGGGAACAGCTGGGTGCCATGATTGTGTATAAAAGTAGATTCCATGAAATGCTCAGTCATTCACAAACAAGGATGGGGCGAGGGTCACCACTTTGTCAACAAATGCGTGAGCAAATTGTTGAACAGTTTAAGAAAAACCTTTCTCAACCAGCTATTGCAAGGTATTTAGGGATTTCACCATCTACGGTCCGTAATATCACCGTAATATCATCAAAGGGTTCAGAGATTCTGGAGAAATCACTGCACGTAAGCAGCTAAGCCCGTGACCTTCGATCCCTCAGGCTGTACTGCATCAACAAGCGACATCAGTGTGGAGAGGATATCACCACATGGGCTCAGGAACACTTCAGAAACCCACTGTCAGTAACTACAGTGACAGTGGACGGCGTGGCGCAGTGGAAGAGTGGCCGTGCGTGACCCGAGGGTCCCTGGTTCAATCCCCACCTAGTACAAACCTCGTCATGTCCGTTGTGTCCTGAGCAAGACACTTCACCCTTGCTCCTGATGGGTGCTGGTTAGCGCCTTGCATGGCAGCTCCCTCCATCAGTGTGTGAATGTGTGTGTGAATGGGTAAATGTGGAAGTAGTGTCAAAGCGCTTTGAGTACCTTGAAGGTAGAAAAGCGCTATACAAGTACAACCCATTTATTATTTATTTATGCAAGGCGAAAAAAAATCATCCGGATTGTTATAGGCGCAAAGTTGAAAAGCCAGCATCTGTGATGGTATGGGGGAGTATTAGTGCCCAAGACATGGGTAACTTACACATCTGTGAAGGTGCCATTAATGCTGAAAGGTACATACAGTTTTTGGAGCAACATATGTTGACATCCAAGCAACGTTACCATGGACGCCCATGCTTATTTCAGCAAGACAATGCCAAGCCACGTGTTACATCAACGTGGCTTCATAGTAAGAGTGCGAGTACTTGACTGGCCTGCCTGTAGTCCAGACCTGTCTCCCATTGAAAATGTGTGGCGCATTATGAAGCCTAAAATACCACAACGGAGACCCCCGGACTTTTGAACAACTTAAGCTGTACATCAAGCAAGAATGGGAAAGAATTCTACCTGAGAAGCTTAAAAAATGTGTCTCCTCAGTTTCCAAATGTTTACTGAGTGTTGTTAAAAGGAAAGGCCATGTAACACAGTGGTGAACATGCCCTTTCCCAACTACTTTGGCACGTGTTGCAGCCATGAAATTCTAAGTTAATTATTATTTGCAAAAAAAAAAAGTTTATGAGTTTGAACATCAAATATCTTGTCTTTGTAGTGCATTCAATTGAATATGGGTTGAAAAGGATTTGCAAATCATTGTATTCCGTTTATATTTACATCCAACACAATTTCCCAACTCATGGAAACGGGGTTTGTACATTTATAATATCGCTCCTAATGCTTATTCGGGCTTCTTAAATATGTTCTTTTGGACATACAACATTAATAACATACTGTATTTGTTTTTCTCTAAGCAATCCAGAGGTGCACCGTTCAGACTGCCTCAGGAACATCAGCTCTTCACCTGCCTCACACATGCAATCGCTGAAGGTCTGTCTTTTTTTTCTTAATGAATATACTCTATTTCTCACCTGTCACACTCACTCGTTCCTTTCGGCAGGTGCCATGATGGAGGACACTCACTGGCAGAGCTTCATGGAGCAAGCCGTCCGCCTCATCTACTTTCTGGCTGAATGCCCCGACCAGCTGTGCTCTCGGCTGCTCCAGCGCACCACCCGACTTCTTTTAGATCAAGTTGCAGAAGGCCAACAGGTCAACAACGATGGCAATCAAATACAAGATGATGAAGAGTCTGGTGAACAAGGTGAGTACTCCTAGGTCTTATCACTGGCTTGTTTTTTGAGGCCTTACCATGTGTTCTCTCCCGCAGTGAACAGTGTGTGTCTGGCTCAGTTGCTGGCCCTGTGCGGTTCTGTGGCCTTCTGGCAGGTGTCTCACCTTGAGCGTAGTGTAAGCAGTGAGCTGCGAAGGCGCAGAGGAGAGACTGAGGAGAGGGAGGAAAAGGAAAAGGGCCCATCCAGCAAAGTTAAGGTACACATAGATGTCAATTTTTACAAGTCTAGCAAAATATTAACATTGCCTAGTTTAATAATAAATAATATTTTAATAGTATTTAATTTGGTCATGTTTACAAGTTAAGTTGAGGAACATCAAACATATTCAAGATGTCTGAAAAGAGTTATATGAAACAGAGCGTATTTATTTTTTACCTCTACTTCATGTCTTTTACTCATAATTAATTTGACTGTAATCCATGTCTTGAACATAACTGACACTAAAATGTTGCCTTTAAAGAGTTTGTGTCAACATTTTCTATTTAGTGAAGCTAAACAGTAATTGTGTTGCAATTGTATGCTTGTGCATTAACAAAAGAACAAAGGAGAAAAAAAATCATAATTGATAAAATGATAGTAGAAAAAAACTAACAGAATATTGCTTTTGCAGAGATAAAATTAAATAAGAATCGGAGATGTAAAATTAAAGATCCATACATCCATTTTCTACCGCTTATCCCTTTCGGGGGTGCTGGAGCCTATCAGCTACAATCAGGTGGAAGGCGGGGTACACCCTGGACAAGTCACCACCTCATCGCAGGGCCAACACAGATAGACAGATAACATTCACACTCACATTCACACACTAGGGCCAATTTAGTGTTGCCAATCAACCTATCCCCAGGTGCATGTCTTTGGAGGTGTGAGGAAGCCGGAGTATCCGGAGGGAACCCACGCAGTCACGGGGAGAACATGCAAACTCCACACAGAAAGATCTCGAGCGCAGGATCGAACCCAGGACCTTCGTATTGTGAGGCAGACACACTAACCCCTGGTCCACCATGCTGCCCTAAAATTAAAAATGGTTACGTAAATGTAAATAAAAATAGGTATAGAGATTAAATATCAATGAATAAATAAATTCTGGGGTAAAAGTGACGTGTATAATTAATACATTAATGTTGATAAACAAAACCTATTAATAATGATCAGTGAATAATACTGCTTTAGATTGTTGAAATTGACATACATGCTTCCGCTGTTGAGATGACTAATTATTTATTGTAAAATGTAGTATTGTATTGTTCTTGCGTGTTGCTAAAATTGAAAGAGAAATGCGTGACGGTTTTAAATAACCTATTTTTATTATGTCCATGCAATATTTGATGGTAGTAGTAGCAGCACCAAAAGAACAATTGAAGACCTTTGAATGGGGAGTTGCATTATCAGGTTATATAGGTTCAGTGTGAATTAGTCTTTGTTCACTGAGTTTTAGCAATACAATCATCTTGCTTGTGCTGTTCAAATGGCTAAGTGTTAGCTTTGAAGTTGTGCCAGGTTTACTTTAGTCCCTTGTCTCTTATGTAAAGCTTTTATTTTTCTCAAAGCAAACAATCAATGACAGCACAATGGAGGAGGATCTGGGCTTAGTCGGCGCCTCTGCAGAAGACACAGAGGCCGAGCTCATCCGCAAGATCTGTGAGACGGAATTACTGGCTGGTAAGGATAGCATCTAATTTTCTGCTTTGTCCTTCATTAAATGTACGCTGCTGTGACATTCATATGCTAATTAAATGTTTAGCTTAAACTCCCCCTCTACTCTTCTCTTGCCTCTAGAGGAGAACCTCTTGTGTGCGTTTCTTCCCTTGCTAGTGAAAGTCTGCAGCTCCCCTGGACGCTATTCCCACCCACAGCTCACCACTGCTGCTTGTTTGGCCCTGTCACAGTACATGATGATTAGGTAAACACCTCCTCTCTTGTTCAGTCACAACTGAGACTCTTATCGTCAGGATAATCATAACACCTCCCTTTTTCTCTCTCTCTCCAGTCCGTCCGTTTGCGAGGAGCATTCCCGGCTAATGTTTACAGTACTGGAGCGCTCTGCTCTTCCTGTCGTCAGGGCCAATGCCATCATTGCCCTGGGAGATCTCACCGTCCGCTTCCCTAACATTTTAGAGCCCTGGACACAGAATTTATATGCAAGGTAGAGCAATGAATTTGTTGATGAACTTGAAGCCGCTGGCTTTGATTAACCCGGACGCATTTGTATTTCACAATTAGATGCCCTTTGTGGCTTGATTATACAGAGTAACCCCCTGCCTGATGTCTAAGCTGGGTGGGCGATCTTGCTAAGTGACATCTTATCACATATGCCTCTGTGTCGTGTCCCTCTCAGCCTCTTTATACTAACATAACAACAACATAATGTGCAAAAGTTTACACTTTTGTTGCAACTTTGATGAAACTAACGGTCCTGTGGTTACTACATCAACCATCCTGACAGTGATTTTAGAGAGAACACACTAAATTAACTAAAGGTCAGGTCGCTTTAGACAGTGTCTTTTTTTCTAAAATTACTAATGTGTAACAGATTGTAGCTGGTAGCTGCTGTAATTATGCAGAGTGGCTAAGCAAGTAGGAGGGAATTTAAATGTTTTACACTTGTGTCAAGAAGTTCACTTTTAAAAACAATTCAATGGCTTTTATAGTCAAATTAAAGCCGGGTTCCCTATAGTCAACTTAGACGATGTTTGATGTGCTAGTTTTAATTATAATGCATCCACATTTAGGTGTTTTGAATATGTCAGTCACTTTTCTAATGTCTTACTGCCCTCCTAGTGTTTCCTACCTGATAAGTTCTCGCTAATTGTCTCCCACACAAACACCTCCACTGTCCTCGAAGGCTGCTGCTGCCTTGGAGCCTTCAGATAAGCGTATTAAGAATTAATTACCCTGTTCATTGCTGTGGTAAGCCCCTGTGTTAGCTTGTGCAAGAGCTGTGTACACTTTTCTGATCTTTTGCCAGAAACCCTACTCGCTGTCATGAATGGGGGGAATAGTTAACGAGTTTCTTTTGTGGTGTGGGTCGGAGTGAGGCCAACTTTAAATTGCGCTTTCACACCACACCAGACCAGCTAAACTGACTTTTGAGGATAGAAAAACGGGATGCGAATGAACTTGATGACATGTTTACATGCTTTCTTAATATTTTATTTTTATATCATGAGCCGACAGTCCAGCTTTTTACAATCTGGGACCAATCAAAATTGGAGAAAACTTTACTTAAGCCGATGTGAGTAACATTGGTTTAACTTGACTGTGGGGCTGCATGGTTATTTAATAATTTACTTTTAAATCCTCATTGGATTAATTATGACAATGTTAAAAAATTGTTGAATCGATTTTCTTTGTTACATTTTTGAATAAAATAAATTTGCCCTGTAACAAATGCAGACTCGGTGCTTTGGGTTCGCCTCTGCTCATAAATTATAATGAAGGTGTGGCAGTATGCGAAAAGGCACTTCACAAAACATTTTGATAAAGAATACTACTTCGCAGAAGGGTTCTTTGGTGCCAGTTTTACAACTTTGTTGCTATTGTTTGTGAAAGAGGTACACATTAAAAGTGAAAGAGGTGTGTGTCTTGCGTCATGTAGTTACTCTGTGTTCAAATACAAGTTTTAAGTATTTTCCGCGTGAGCACAGACCCGCCACCACAAGACCCGAGAATGTGCCGTGCAAAAAACCTACAGAAGCAACTCAACTTTTATCACTTTCGTTAGTACTAAGAAGACAGACATTAGAGACAAATTTCTGTTTGGCGACACATTACCTTCTTGGTAAAATAGAAAGCCAGGTGTATTCAAAGGGTGGCTGTGGGGCCGATTGTGGAACGCTGTCTTTTTATGGACCTGTGGCATATTGTAGAAATAAAAAAAACTCAACAAAAATGGGGGGGGGAATTGCAGAAAGCATAAAAGTAAAAAGAAAACATTAAATAGTTGACGCAAAACAGATTTGTTTTTAAATCTATAAAAAACAATTTACCCATTTCTTTACAAATTACATGACAGCATCAGCATTTTGAATTAAAAATCACTGCATCTTGTCTATCTGTGTTGGCCCTGCGATGAGATGGTGACTTGTCCTGGGTGTACCCCGCCTTTCGCATGTGTGCAGCTGGGATAGGCTCCAGCACCCCCGTGACCCCGTAAGGGACAAGTTGTAGGAAATGGATGGATGCATCTTTGCATTTAAAGATCATTTTAGCTTAACAGGTTTACAAAGTTTTTTTCTATATTTTTCTCCAGCTATGACTCTCCCTCCAGTGCTTTTGACCTCTCTTGTAATGCATACAATCACTTTTAAGACAATACTGTTGATTATTATGAAGTACCCAATGTTTTCTTACAATATAGGCACCATGACTGTAAGTTACTTTTTGATGGCTCGCTATTGGCGACATCGCTCTTTTGGTTTGGAGATTTGATCTTAAAGTTCAGCTTGGGCGAGAGATGTCTCGTTACCCTAATTTGACATCTTTTTCCTGTTACAGGCTCAGTGACGAGGTTCCCTCAGTGAGGCAGACAGCCGTGACGGTGCTGACACAATTGGTGCTTAAGGATGTTCTTAAGGTCAAGGGTCAAGTCAGTGAAGTGGCCGTGCTGCTAATTGACCCCGAGCCTCACATTGCCAGCCTGGCCCTCAACTTCTTCAATGAGCTGGCCACCAAGGTACGTGCATGCGCACGCACGTACACTCATACTTTTGAGAAAAGAGTTTGAATAATTGGAAAGTTCTTTACATCGTTACCTGCCAATCATATTCTTCATCAGGATAATGCAATTTACAACCTGCTTCCGGACATCATCAGTCGTCTATCCGACCCTGAGAGAGGCATGAGCTCTGAGGACTTCAACACCATCATGAAGTAAGAAGGCTCTCTCGCTGGGACATGTTGACATGTAAGATCATTTTTCATGTTCCATCTGATGTAATGTCTGTGTGTTTTTAGGCAGCTCTTCTCCTACATCACCAAAGAGAGGCAGACCGAGTCTCTGGTGGAGAAACTTTGTCATCGCTTCAGGACTGCCAGGTTAGACCATCACGCCTCTCACTGTTTCCTTTGATCGTGACCAGCTGTGATGTGAAGATGCAGGGGTAGGACATATGTAATTAGTTGTTCGCTTTGTCTGTATGTGGTAAGAGGCACCTATAATTCACAGTTGAATTCATCCAATAATGACACACTGACATCACTTGCACTCATCTTGTCATGGAGGTTGTGTCTGCGTGTTGTTGGAGAATGGAGGTGGAACAATGTAGCGTGACCTGTGCCATGGGTCCGGCTCTGAGTCATCCATACTCAAAGCTCAAAGGAAGGACATCTTACATTACTCAATGGCAAAGTGAATTAAGACATGGCGTTCAATAGAAAATGCAATTTGGTCCAAATGCCAGCACAAAGCCAAAACGCACAAGTAAAAGATATAGAATGGTGTGCAGTTTGCATAATTTCTAATCAAATTTTAATCCCTCATTCATCTTTCTTTTCTCCTTCCCAGGACGGAGCGTCAGTGGTGTGACTTAGCCATCTCTCTGTCCCTGCTGTCCATGTGTGAGCGTGGCTTCAAGAGGCTGCAGGAGTGCTGGGAGTGTTACAGTGACAAGCTGACTGAGCCCGGCGTTTATCAGCCCCTGCTCGCCATCACTGCCAAGCTGCGACGCGGTGCCAAGCTCCAATTCAAGGTGCAATACACACGCTTCCAGTAGGTGAGGCATGTGGTGGTGCTCAGCGTTAACATATGTTTTGCAACAGAGCCAAGTAGACGAGTTCGAGAAGCGGCTGACGGCGGTCCACACACGCGGCTTGGAGAATGTGGAAAGTCCTGATATGAATGAAGAGGACCAAAAAGAGGGACAATCTTCTGATAAGACACTTATGCGGAAGTCTAAGAGAGGTCTGTGCATAATATTGACCGTTTGACAGATTGATCACAAGACCGTGTCTCAAAAAAGCCCTAATGTACACTGTAGCTACTTTTTACATGTACACTCCAACTCTGCACTAGTTCAATATAATAGATATCCTATATCAGTGTTTTTACTAGAGATGTCCGATAATATCGGCCGATAAATGCTTTAAAATGTGATATCGGAAATTATCGGTATCTGTTTCAAAAAGTAACATTTTTAAAACGCCGTTGTACGGAGCGGTACATATCCGGTAAAACACGGCTATAAACCCAGTCAGCAGCCTCTCCCCTCTCCCACACACAAGACAGGAGTTGACGACTGCAGCATGAGAGGTTTACTGGCGACGCTTGATGACCTCATCAAACCGCCGCGGGCAGCATAACACCAAAACCCCCACCCTCCTCCGTGCGTCGGTTGAGGCGGGCGGGGTTTTGTGGTAGCGGGGGTGTATATTGCAGCCCGGAAGAGTTTGGGCTGCATGGGATTCTGGGTATTTGTTTTGTTGTGTTTATGTTGTGTTACGGTGCGGATGTTCTCCCGAAATGTGTTTGTCATTCTTGTTTGGTGTGGATTCACAGTGTGGCGCATATTTCTAACAGTGTTAAATTTATTTATACGGGCACCGTCAGTGTAACCTGTATTGCTGTTGGCTAAGTATGCGTTACATTCACTTTGTGTGTGTGTGTGTGTGCGTGCTGAAGCCGCACATATTACCGTATTTTTTGGACTATAAGTCAGTTTTTTTCATAGTTAGGCTGGGCTCCAGTGCGACTTAAACATGTTTTTTTTTCCTTTTTTATTATGCATTTTGGGCAGGTGCGATTTATACTCCGAAAAATACGGTATGTGACTGGGCCAGCATTTGCTGGACTGGGTGAAAAGCAGACGTGACGATTTTTGGGAGGGGCACTGAAGTTTGAGAGTCTCCCAGGAGGGTTAGCAAGTATGAGAATTAGCGGTGAATGCGGTGTTACCGCATATTGGATATCTGCAAAAAGCCATTATCGGACATCTCTAGTTTTTACCATATATATATACTTGCAGTGTGCATTGTTGGGCCACCAAAAAATATTTACCAGTGGTCTGTATGGGCCGCAGCAGAACTCAGTTGTGATACACCTTTTCACCACTTCCGGCAGTAATGACAATCTCAAACAGAAGACGTCTGGAGCTAAAGTCAAAGAAAAGTCTCTTAAGCGCAAACAATATGACTAAAGTGGTGAAGGAGTGGGTTTAATATTTTATGTGCTCTTAAATTTGATTACCGTTACAGGCATGTGATTTTTTTGGTCTATAGTCAGAAATCCGTCTTATCTCTGTAAAAAAAACCATTAATTAATTAATTAATTAATACTATGATTTTAGCATTTGGAGCTGTTAGAAGTGGAGAGGGAGTCAAAGAGACAGAAATTGGCTTTTTCATGAAGTTCAAATCACATGCCTGCAGTTAAAGGAATACTGAATTTTTTTTTCCATTTTGTCTATCATTCACAATTATATGAGAGAAGCACTGATGTCTTTTAATTTTAGGATTTTAAAAATGATCAACAATTGAAAAATGCAGCTAATAGGAGTTACGTTGTAGCCTTCAAAGCCCTCAAAAACAACTTCAAAACCCTCTGTTTTTACATACACACTTGTCCAAAGTGTCCCCTGCCTTCCGCCCGAGTTCAGCCATAAGTTCCAGCCTCGTCAATGTTTAGGTTTTTTGGGGGACGATTTAATGTAGTAACAAATGCGTTCATAACAATATATAATATGTTCAATATTTACCAAATTTTGATCATTTTAATCAATGCCAGGACTGATTTCTTCAGCGCATTGAATTTTGTTTCTATAGCAGCGCACGTCCGACTTCTGGCAACAAATGTGTGTTCCTACTTCCACAAACAAACGCGTGTGTGTGTTCTAATCATGGCAGTATCGATAACCGACAACAAAGACATCTATTTTGGACAAATGTGGATTCACAATCTTATATTTTTGAAGTTGAATATACTGAGGATAAACTACTGCTTATAGAAGCAAGCACGAAGGAAGGATAAGATGTTGGAGCAGACGGAAGCCGAGACAGTAAGATGAAAGTGACTTTGACACTATAAATGTGGAACTTTGAACCATGCTATTTAGACATAATACCCAAATAATTACCCGAATAAACCGGGAAAAAACGTCCTCGGCCAGCTTGACCAAACGCATAACTATCGAGTGAGTCACTTTTATATTGCTCATGCTACACGCATCATGTCATCCTTGTTATTACAACTACGGTACAGTACATACACTGCATGGCTAGCTGTGTACAAACAACCTAAAATGTGGGCTAATACTTTACAGATACTGTAATATGATTGTTCATGTTTTTCAGTCGGTACAAACGTCGTAGAAGCTAGCTTATCGCTTTCCGTAGCTAGCTTTTATGGCTAATATTGAATTATGCCGATGTGTTACTACGCTAGAAAAAGAGTTCCTCATTGCTCACTTTTACAATAACGATGTTGCTACAGCTTGGTTG
This sequence comes from Nerophis lumbriciformis, assembly GCF_033978685.3. Classification (NCBI taxonomy): domain Eukaryota; kingdom Metazoa; phylum Chordata; class Actinopteri; order Syngnathiformes; family Syngnathidae; genus Nerophis; species Nerophis lumbriciformis. Next base: position 6,362,472 of record NC_084551.2, on the reverse strand, counting down.
TACAGGTTATGGCAAGTAGCTGAAGTATTCACGGTTTTTGAATGCATTTTTAAAGTGATTTAGAGGTAGGATTAATTTCTGCCATTAGCTTCATTGCCAGAAACCAAAAACGAGCTGTTTTTTTACATGTTGGAATGCTAAAAAACAAAAGCTTTTGTCTTTTTGTCGCTCATGATGATTGTGAACGATAGCAAAAAAAAAAAAGTGCAATTCTCCTTTAAAAAACCTTCATTACTAATTAAGTTTACTTAAGCACAACATAATTATGTAACTTTATTTTCTGTCAGTTATTGAGGCTCTTCTTGCGCAGTATACTTTTTTTAGTAATAGTTTTTCTAATCACCCTGAGCTAAGCCTAAGGTTTATGTGTTAAATTTATAATAATTTTTGATTAATACATTTTTTCATATAATTTGACAAGGTTGTAAAGTGTAAGTACCGGTAGGTAAGATATAATTATTGAATACCAAGAAAATCCTGTGTAAGATGATTCATTCAGTGTTATTTTAGTCGGTCCTGGGTCCCTCTGTTGTGGAAAAATTGTGCCTCAGGATCAAAAAGGTTCAGAACCCCTGCCATAAGTCACATACAACATAATATTAAGGAGTGAAACCGAAGGACACTGCAGTTTAGCACACATCTATAATAGTGTTGCTAAAATAAACAATCACGGTCGCCGAGCTTTGTCTATTTGCCGCGGGGAAGAAACTACATGATGAAACTTACAGCCCCCATCATCGAGCTGAGGGGTTCTTAACCTTTTTGATTAAAGTGCAAATGAAAATACAGCTCCACCATTTTGGTCATAGTTTTTGTACAAGAAACTTCACAATTACTTTTTTGCTCCAGACTTCTTCAAATTGTTTAAGCTCGTCATGCATCAGCTGTCACTTGACTGATTTATTACTGCCACAAATGGTGAAATATTATGTATTATGACTAGTTGACACATTACCGATAGAACATAATCAAAATGTAATTTTTCTGTAATAGGAGTCCTAATCAATTCAACTGTCCAATTTGGTGACATGTTTGCTGTCTTTTCTATCCAGGTAAATCAAAGCAGTCAGTTTGCAGCCGCGATGACAGTTTTGTGACTCCTCGAAAAACTCGCAAGTCAAAGAAACCTGCTATTACTTTCTCCAGTGATGAGGAGGAGGACGAAGAGGGTAAGTCTAATTTAAATGCTTACCCTACCCACCTGTTTGGCTGTAAGATTGAAGTTGAAAGTGTTGATTGGTAATGTGCCACTCAAGTCCAGTAGTTGGCAGTATTATGCGTTACAAGGACTGTCTTACATGGTTCACTTTACATAAGTCCGTACGTTTCCATGCACTAAATAGTTCTCAAATAGTTTGGCTCTAAATAAGCCTCCTACAACCCATTGAAACACCTTAATCTGATTGTATTCGGTTTTTGAAAAGTCGTGCTAACACACCTGTATTATGCGATTGGAAAGCAGACCTCTTGAGGGGTTGTGGCGGCCGGAGAGGACGCTTCGTATAGCGCATGCGCCAAGTTTAGCACACGGATGCAACGCGGAAGCAGATACCATTCAATAAAAACAAAGCAACCATCATAATGAAGAAGAGACTGTTAATTTAGTTCACAAATTAAAAAAAAAACAGAAAATGTTTGAAGTGCATCGATGGTAGAAAAAAGAAACAGATTTATTTAAGAAGGTAGCTAAGGAAATATAAAATGCCGGTTTAATTCGGACTCCCGAACAAAATATGAATGAGATGAAAGATAATGAAGCAGGTAAATTAAAGCGTACACAAACCTCTTACCGCTGCATTTGTGCAAGCCAACTGATTAACTTTCCGCACAAAGGGCAAAATCGTCCAGAACAATAGCAACCTTCCTCTGGATATCAGTCGAGACACAAACAGTCTTTTCCTTCGGATTTGAAAACTCCTTCCATCAATTCACAGAGCCTTTTAAATAAATTGAGACATTCAGAAAAGTTTTGTTTCCATAATTTTTGTCTGAAAATCCCCTGGGGGGAAAAAACCTCTTCCGCCGCCTTTCTCTACATCCGCCCGATACATTCTTGGTAGTTGTGTCATGTTCTTGGCGCAATCCAAGATAATTTCTTGATGCTGTTTTCTATTTAACATTAGCATAGCCATTGAAGATGTAATATTTGTAATTTGTGCCAATATTACAGCCAACATTAGCTAAAACATGTTGTAAGGATCTGCAAATCCTAGTGTGACGTCAAAGGTCAACCAGAAAAGTAATTCAGTTATCCGCGCTGAAGTGAAATAAGAACCCCCCAGTTTATGGGAGGCGCATGACCAATAGTCGCATTTGAGTGTGCATGGGCACTTGGACACACAAACAGGTGTGAAAATACAAAAAAAACAAGTATTTGAGAAATCAAACTAATTTAGTGCATGGAAATGTAGTGACTGGCATATAAGACATTTATGTTTGACACCACACAATGGAAGATTTACAAAGTGTGTTGTATATTTCAGTGACACTGATGAAGGATCCATGACATGTCCAGAAGAGGGCACATGATTTCTCACATTTCAATCCTTTTTTCTTTCATCAGATGCTGTTTTGACGGAGAGCGAGACCCCTAAAGTCACCACGCCAATTTCCCGCACATCTCGCCGATCTCGCCTCAGAAACTGATTTTACTTTGTTTGTTTTTTAATACTGTCTCTTTTAAAAATCCTTTTATTGTTCAACATTTTTCATATTTTACTTGTGTTTGTTTTTAGATAACCTTGTATATTTTTTAAACTGTCATTTTTGCTTAGCAAGCACCGATTTAATTATGTGCAGAGAAGTTGGAGTCAGGACATAATTGTAATAAACCCGCACCAGGTGTGGTTGGTTCAAAACTCCCGAGCAGCTGTGTCGCATCATTGCAGTCCAATGTGTCTGGTAGGTTAGGTCAAGGGGGTCCCCAAACTTTTTGACTTGGGGGCCGCATTGGGTTAAAACAACAGTTAAAACACACACACATATTTATATATACATATATATATATATACGGTATATATATATTTTACTCGTGCACTAATTGACTGAAAGAATGCGCACTTGCCACACGCTCGCCCAACACTGCGGCGCAAGCGCGATGTCACGTTATCGATGGGGAAATGCATTTTTAGACTATGATTTGCCTGAGCGGCTAGGAGACAAAGTGGTAGAAAATGGATTAGAAAGGACAGATTAAAAAAATTTAAAAATTATAATTAAATCCGGGCCGGATTTTGGATGCTGTTGGGCTGTGTCCGGCCCGCGGGCCGTGGTTTGGGGACCCCTGGGTTAGGTCCTTGAAATTTAAAACACAGGTTTTCAAAGTTAGGCAAAAATGAGTTTACTCTCTTTTCATTCTGAGTGCCAATTGTCCTTAACAGTCTAAACATCTATGAATTTGACTTTTATGTTGAAATTTTTTTTATTTTTCTTTCTTTTATTTGTATTTTTTTTCCAACTGCTGCACCATCCTTAGTGTTCTAGGTCTGCCTTGTACTTTTAAAACCGCTGCTTTCCTGCACCATCGCTGTAGGCGTCACCCTGTATGCTCCTCCCTTCGTCCAGTAGTGCCTTCCATCATTTCCCTGTTTACTAACAATCTTTTCTATTCCCCATCATTCATCTGGCATTTATTTTCCTAACAGGTTGGCTTCTCTTCGATAATCAATCTTCTTCTAGGTCTCTGCTGGTGATTTTTCCCCCCTTCCCTGCTGCCTACTTTTTCACCTCCCACGGTCTTTTTAGTGAAATCACAGTTTAACCCCCCTAACCGCTAATCTCTTTTGCCTACTGCCCTCCTCCACACATTGTCTCCTAAAAAGATGAGAGGGTTGTATGCCCCTTTTACATAACCACTCTGCATCATAATTGCATCCACCTTTAATTCAAATGCATCACCTTTAATTCAAATGCATGGAAATGAGCCATTCTCTGGGTTCCACTTCGGTTGATTACGGAGTTAGACCTGATTGAAATAATCAGGGGCTGCTGAACTTGACCGCTTTTGCGCTATAGTGTTATAATCCCGCGGCAGGGGGTGCGCGGAGCAGATGGCACTGACAGACTGTAACTTGCCAAACAGCGAGGGCAGGGCATGCTGGGGAAAGACCTGAGACAAAGGTGACGAGATCACCGTGTCTTAGTTAGCTGCAGATCTCTGGATTTGCACTCAGTAAAGAAGACGTCCAAAGAAAACAAGGCGTATTCTATACAACTAGATCATGCCTTAGCATTCATCCTCTGCCAGCAGCAGCAAGAGGGGAAAAAATAATTTCAATTTTACCACAGAGTGTCGGAGGAGGAGGAGGAAAAGGAGGCGTGGCCTGCCCAGTGAGATAGTGATGCTCTCAGCAGGTGCCAACAAGTGAAAGGTAGCTCAGAGCGGAGATGGAGAAGAGGCAGTAAGCGCAGAAGACGTCCACAAGGAGATATCCGTGCACTACAACCAACCAGGTGGGCATGCTTTTCATTTGCAAAGTAAACTTTCTGCATTGTTTTTGTGTTGAATATTTCACAAGCTGAAATGCAAATCTCTTCATTCTGTTTTGTCTTGGTATTTGTACACAATTGTTGCATTTGGAGTATTTTCTTCTATTTTGTTTTTTATTGAACATTTCATACTGTGCAAATGATCTGAGTTTACATTAATAATCTATTCACTTTTTTATTTAATCTCACTTTTTAAAAACTTTTTTTTCAACCCTACAATGTGATGCTTATTCCTACCTAAAAAAAAAAATCACGTTACGGTTTTTTATAAATGTATTCTTGTATTAGTAAATACGTTTTTTAAATTAAGTACATTGTAACCCTAAAAGGGTATTTTCTCATTTCTTCCTGTTTTTTTTTTTAATACATTTGAGTCAAATGATTTTACATTAATTTGTTTGACATTTTAAAGAAATAAAAAAACATGTTTTGTACTTTATTTTTAAATCATTCTTAAAATAATGTTTTAGGTTTTTTTTGTGTATTTTTGAGATTATTGATAGATGTAGAGAAATGTTTAAATCCCAAAAGACTTAAGTCTTTAAAAAAAAAAAAAAAAAGGTTTGTTTACTGATGCAAACAAATATTTGTTTTCGTTCTTTGCTCAATGGCACTACAGTGTCCATAATTAAGTCTGCTGTAGGATTTAAACCATTGACCTCCTTGTCATGTACTGATGAGCAAACTGCCTCTGCACAAAATGAAAGTAATTGTTTTCAAACGTTTGGTCTCTAGCAGCTGCTATTTCCAGTTGTCCAGCTCATCACCTGTGCTGCCATGATGCTTTGTCCCTTGTTGCTGGGGGCCACTCTGCTCGTCATGGCCCCCCTTGACACCTCTGAGGCTCGCGTGCTGCACCCTCCTCCTGATAGCAGCGCACAGGTATGCACTTGGTTGTTGTCGGTGGGAGAATAATGAAATGTCTCCACGATTGAATTATTGTCTCTTCTAATTTCATTTCTTTGTTTTATAACGTGAAGTTAATGGAGCAGCTGCTGGACCATTACGACTTGGAGAACCTCTTAAACAGCCCGGCAGAGGAGCAGTTCACCTTGTCCTCCGACTCCAAAGCTTCAGAGTTCCCCGCCAAGTGGGTCGACGTCCAGGCGGAGACACCCTGGCTCCGCCTCCTCAGAGAGGCCATGGCCAATCAGAAGCGAGCGGAGACAGAGCAGCGCTCGCGGAGGGGATGGAACCGAGGTTGCTTTGGTCTCAAACTGGACCGAATCGGGTCCATGAGCGGATTGGGCTGCTAGTAGAAATGTGCACCGGAACAGACTGCAGTCACCGTTTTAGATGCTGGAAGGTAAAGGGAATTTGACATGTTAGTTACCATGCCAGTAGAAGTTAATCGCTGTTTGAATAGTGCAGCTTTATATGCTTTCATGTGTAAGTATTAGAATGTCATCAAGCAGCATATGCTCATTGTAAAACTCCTGTTAATAGTAAATCATGTATAGCTTTTGTTTGCAAATCATAGTCAAATGTTGTCAAAGTTGTATAGTAAAAACTACTAGACATGTGCACACTTCCCACTTTTTGTTCACCTATTGATTTGCATGAATAAACAGATTTGGACATTTTGTTTTTCCTTATCTGTCACACATTTTTAATGAGATATAAGAACATTATTCATTTTATGTTTATGGGTTTGTACTTTTTTAAAGATATATATTTTACACTTTGTGACTTCAGAACACAGCTAAAAATGTCCTCGCCTGCAATCTAATAGATACAAAATACCTTCACTATGTTATAATCCACTGGTTTTTGAAGAACAAGTTGTAGGACATTGAGAGACTGGGATGGATGACACATGTTGGCTCCAGAACCTGTTTTTTAAATATTTGTAATTCTATACCAGTGGTCATCATACTACGGCCCGCGTGCCGGTTCCGGCCTGCCAGCATCCAAAATCCAGCCCGCGAAAAGTCACAAGTAAAGAGGAAAAAAAGTTTTTTTTTGTTTTTTTTTAAATCTGTCCTTTCTAATCCATTTTCTACCGCTTGTTACTCTCAAAAAGTTGACCCCTGTTCTATACTATCAAACCTGTCTATAGCGGCCACTCAAGGGAAATTGCCAACGTGCCCACTATATGCAGGTGGGTGACAGACAAACTAAAAAAAAAATTATATATATATATATATAATTTAAACCAATAAGGATTTCAGTTGTATTGCCATATTGTAATTGCACATGTTGATTACAGGCTCTAGCTGTGTCCTGCCAATTTGACAGTGACACGCTGCAACGAACATGTTCTCGGTACCGAGCACACTTAATGTCCCTCCACCGTGTGAAGTAGCTTCTAAATCACTCAACCTCTCTTTATGATGGCAAAAAAACTGTTTCTTAGCCATTCATCAACCCTTAAGTGATGATGCTTCTAACATGCTCCACTGAACACTGTAGGAGGATAAAAGAAACAATGCTAACCACTAAGCTAGAGTGAAAGTATATCAGTACTACGGTGATTATATCAGTAATTTTTTTCATCACAAAATAAATTTGGGGATTTTATTTTGTTAACACACTCAGGAAATAAGCTCCTGGAAACAGGAGGACTTTAATGACAAAAACCAAATGATTTAAAATCAGAGCCTCTAGTAATTTTTGCACTATTCACTTTATTTTGCTCATATTGTATGTATTTTTCTCATTTATTTGATACTGTTACAATTCCCTTTTGTTTTTGTCTGATTATAATTTTGATAAAAAATGTAATCATTCAAAGATATTGTAAACAATCAGCATTGGTATGACCAATACTTCCCCTCTTACTATACTTGGGATTGGATATTGAAACCCAAATTTACAAGTACAGAAGAATAAGTGTTGTTGATTACATTTGAACAGATGGAGATGGAACCATGTTACAACACAACGTAATCAGTAAATTAGCAAGTATATCAATAATAGTTTTGACGAAATAATACAACCAAAAGCGGCGCAGTGTTACTGCATATGTCAGAAACCAAGTTAAGAGACTTGGTAATCTGGTTTCGTTATAATTTATATACCAAATAATAAATTGTAATTTAGGCCATATCGCCTATCTCTAGTGGCCACTATATGCAGTCTGGGAGCCGTTTTGAGCTTGGTGTTGCTGTCTTGACGAACTTTTGGCGCGGATATTATGACATGGCACCATGGTATGCAACTTTTTCAACTGATATTATGGTGGAAAGCAATTAATAACAAGGAAATTCATATTGTAGCAAGTTTATTCTAAAATGAATGAACAATTATACAGGTAAAAGCCAGTAAATTAGAATATTTTGAAAAACTTGATTTATTTCAGTAATTGCATTCAAAAGGTGTAACTTGTACATTATATTTATTCATTGTACACAGACTGATGCATTCAAATGTTTATTTCATTTAATTTTGATGATTTGAAGTGGCAACAAATGAAAATCCAAAATTCCGTGTGTCACAAAATTAGAATATTACTTAAGGCTAATACAAAAAAGGGATTTTTAGAAATGTTGGCCAACTGAAAAGTATGAAAATGAAAAATATGAGCATGTACAATACTCAATACTTGGTTGGAGCTCCTTTTGCCTCAATTACTGCGTTAATGCGGCGTGGCATGGAGTTGATGAGTTTCTGGCACTGCTCAGGTGTTATGAGAGCCCAGGTTGCTCTGATAGTGGCCTTCAACTCTTCTGCGTTTTTGGGTCTGGCATTCTGCATCTTCCTTTTCACAATACCCCACAGATTTTCTATGGGGCTAAGGTCAGGGGAGTTGGCGGGCCAATTTAGAACAGAAATACCATGGTCCGTAAACCAGGCACGGGCAGATTTTGCGCTGTGTGCAGGCGCCAAGTCCTGTTGGAACTTGAAATCTCCATAGAGCAGGTCAGCAGCAGGAAGCATGAAGTGCTCTAAAACTTGCTGGTAGACGGCTGCGTTGACCCTGGAACTCAGGAAACAGAGTGGACCGACACCAGCAGATGACATGGCACCCCAAACCATCACCCAACCATGCAAATTTTGCATTTCCTTTGGAAATCGAGGTCCCAGAGTCTGGAGGAAGACAGGAGAGGCACAGGATCCACGTTGCCTGAAGTCTAGTGTAAAGTTTCCACCATCAGTGATGGTTTGGGGTGCCATGTCATCTGCTGGTGTCGGTCCACTCTGTTTCCTGAGATTCAGGGTCAACGCAGCCGTCTACCAGCAAGTTTTAGAGCACTTCATGCTTCCTGCTGCTGACCTGCTCTATGGAGATGGAGATTTCAAGTTCCAACAGGACTTGGCGCCTGCACACAGCGCAAAATCTACCCGTGCCTGGTTTACGGACCATGGTATTTCTGTTCTAAATTGGCCCGCCAACTCCCCTGACCTTAGCCCCATAGAAAATCTGTGGGGTATTGTGAAAAGGAAGATGCAGAATGCCAGACCCAAAAACGCAGAAGAGTTGAAGGCCACTATCAGAGCAACCTGGGCTCTCATAACACCTGAGCAGTGCCAGAAACTCATCGACTCCATGCCACGCCGCATTAACGCAGTAATTGAGGCAAAAGGAGCTCCAACCAAGTATTGAGTATTGTACATGCTCATATTTTTCATTTTCATACTTTTCAGTTGGCCAACATTTCTAAAAATCCCTTTTTTGTATTAGCCTTAAGTAATATTCTAATTTTGTGACACACGGAATTTTGGATTTTCATTTGTTGCCACTTCAAATCATCAAAATTAAATGAAATAAACATTTGAATGCATCAGTCTGTGTGCAATGAATAAATATAATGTACAAGTTACACCTTTTGAATGCAATTACTGAAATAAATCAAGTTTTTCAAAATATTCTAATTTACTGGCTTTTACCTGTATAATAACAGAGTCCATCTATCAACATCATGTATCATTGCTGCAAATTTTCATACAAGTAGCTTCTTCCGCTTATCCAAAGTCGGCTCGCGGGGGCAGCAGCTTAAGCATAGAAGCTCAGACTTCCCTCTCCCCAGCTACTTTGTTCAAAGAACCGTGGACTCTGACTTGGAAGTACTGATTTTCGTGCCAGTCGCTTTACACTCCGCTACGAACTGAACCAGTAAGAGCTGAAGATCCTGGCCAGATGAAGCAAGTAGCACCACATCAGCCGCAAAAAGCAGAGACCTAATCCTGTAGCCACCAAACCGGATCCCCTCAACTCCTTGACTGCGCCTGGACATTCTGTCCATAAAAGTTGTAAACAGAATCGGTGACAAAGGGCCGCTTTGACGGAGTCCCACCCTCACTGGAAAACTGGTCCGACTTACTCCCGGCAATGCAGACCGAGCTTTGGCACTGATCATACAGGGAGCATAGCACCAAAATCAGGCGGTCCGATACCCCATACTCTGAGCGCTCTCCATTGGACTTCCCGAAGGGACATAATCGAATGCCAAGTCCACCAAACACATAAAGACTGGTTGGGCAAACTCCCACGCACCTTCAAGGGTTCTTCAAGGGACAGACAGAGTTGGTCCATAGTTCCACGACCAGAACAAAAACCACACTGATCCTCCTGAATCCGATGTTCGACTATCCGACGTAGCCTCTTCTCTAGTACACTTGAATAGACCTTACCGGCAAGGCTGAGGAGTGTGATCCCACGATAGTTGGAACACACCCTCCGCTTCCCCTTTTTAAAGAGAGGAACCACCACCCCTGCCAATCCAGAGGCACTGCCCCAGATGTCCACGCAATGCAGCAGAGTCTTGTCAACTACGACAGCATTCAGAGCCTTGAGGAACTCCGGACAGATCTCATCCACCCCCGGGGCTCTGCCGCCAAGGAGCTTCTTAACAACCGCAGCCCCAGAAGTAGGAGATCCCACCACAGAGTCCCCAGGCACTGCTTCCTCATTGGAAGACCATACACAGTGTTGACAATGCACTGCTTCTCCTTCCTGAGGCGACGGATGTTGGTCCAGAATCGTTTCGAAGCTTTCCGGAAGTTGTTCACCATTGCTTCTCCGAACTTCTCCCATGTCCGAGTTTTTGCCTCTGCAATCGCCAAAGCCGCACACCGCTTGGCCTGTCGGTACCTGTCCGCTGCTTATGGAGACAAACACCAGTGGGTTCTGGGATTTCCACCACAGCAGTCACCAACTACCTTGTGGCAACAGCTCTGATCGGTTGCCTTGACAATAGAGGCACGGAACATGGTCCACTCGTAGTCAATATCCAGCGCCTCCCTCGTAACATGTTCAAAGATGTTCCGGAGGTGGGAACTCTCCCGGTCGGGACACTCTGCCAGACCGTCATTATACGTTTGGGCCTGCCAGGTCTGCATCCTCCCCTACCATCGGAGCCGATGTCATGCCGATTGACTGTATTTGGTCATTTATTTTAAAACCGGGTTCAATTCATTTTTTGATTTATTAATCATATTTTATGCCAGAGAAACAATTATTTGACTCTAGTAAATAAATCAATAACTAAATAATACATATTTTGAAGTATATACAGTTGTCCCTCGCCACATCAAAGATTGCGGCTTAACTACATCGCAGATTCAAAGAGTAAACCATTTTAAGCCTATCTTATGAATGTTGTGCAACAAGCGTTAAATGGCTAAATGAAGTAAAAATATCATTACTACAGTACTATTGGCCACTAGATGAGACCAACCAATCAGAGCGAGCTCTCTAGTATCGTGGCCACTGATTGGCTCCGCCTCAGGCAATGTAACTAAATTGGATTAAAAAGAGTGTAATGGTGAATAAAGGGTGGTATTTCAGAGGGCTCTCAACTCTATTTCGAAGGTTGTAAACCGGTATTTTATGCTTTAACTATGAAAATATTTGATTTATAATGAATAATTATTTATTTCCGGATATTAATTTTCCACAATCAGGCCAGGAAGTAAATAATAATAATAATAGTGGATTAGATTTATATAGTGCTTTTCTAGACACTCAAAGCGCTTCACAGAGAAGTGAGAACACATCCTTCACACCTGGTGGTGGTAAGCTACTTTCGTAGCCACAGCTGCCCTGGGGTAGACTGACGGAAGCGTGGCTGCCAGTTTGCGCCTACGGCCCCTCCGACCACCACCCATCATTCATCAAGTATTCATCATTCAAGTAGGGTTGTACGGTATACCAGTACTAGCATAGTAGCGCGATACTAATGAATCATATTCGGTGCTATACCGCCTCTAAAAAGTATCTCCCCCTTCTTTTTTTTTAACGGGCACGTCGTCGTCCCGTCGTGACGTTGCTGGTTTTACGAGCAGAGGAGCATGTTCGGCAGCGCACAATCACAGAGTACTTACAAACAGACACAATGTGTAGACAGATAAGGGAGAACGGACGCATTTGGGCTTAGAAACTAAAGATAAAGGTGAAGTTATAACACTGAAACGCCCTCAGGAAGAGATGCTTTAGGACATGGCTAGCTAGTTAGCGGCTAACGTCCATTCGCAGTCTGCAGTGTTGTATCTAATTCTAAATCACTAATCCTCGCCTCCATTTTGATTGATTGATTGAAACAATTCCGTACAATTGACCACTAAATGGTAACACCCGAATAAGTTTTTCAACTTGTTTAAGTCAGGGTCCATGGCGACAAATAAAGTAAGTTTCTTACAAGTATCATCCCTGCAGGACGAGGAATAGCTAAACATGCTTCACTACTAGAGATGCGCGGATAGGCAATTATTTCATCCGCAACCGCATCAGAAAGTCGTCAACCATCCGCCATCCACCCGATGTAACATTTGATCTGAACCGCCCGTTGTTATATATCTAATATAGACGATGCAAGGCATTAGTGAGGCTATAAAGCTTTTGCCTGTTAAAGAAAGGAGACTGATCCAATGCAGCACAGACATTCGCGTGCCACGCTGTCACGACCCAGACGCACACCAGTGCGCAATCATATGGGAGTCGCGCTGAGCGCACCTCCAAGCGCATCTCGCTGCCGGCGACGGCCGGGTATGGGCCCGACGCTCCAGCGCCATCCATTTTCAGGGCTAGTTGATTCGGCAGGTGGGTTGTTACACACTCCTTAGCGGGTTCCGACTTCCATGGCCACCGTCCTGCTGTCTATATCAACCAGGGTGAGCCCCACCCCATTCGTGAGCGCACTGCGCGCGGAGTGACCCCTGTTACGCGCCCCCGGCAACAGGGGTGGCGGGCAGGTAAGCTGCGCGGGCGGAGCGCGCGGAGTGACCCTGTTACGAGCCCCCGGCCACGGGGGTGGCGGGCAGGTAAGCTGCTTACCTGCTGCGCGTGACGCCGGCCGCGGCGAAGGCGGACGAGGCGGGGTGTCGGTGCGGTGGGCGCGGTGGTGACCCTGGACGTGCGTCGGGCCCTTCTCCCGGATCGCCTCAGCTACGGCTCCCGGTGGGGCCCTCTCGGGGGAAGGGGCCTCGGTCCCGGACCCCGGCGAGGCGTCCCTTCTCCGTTCCGTAAAAGTGTCCATCTCTTTTTCTTTCTTCTGTTGTGGCATATGCTGCAGGTGCCTGCTTGTTTTTCGTATGTGGGTAACAACATTTAACTATGTATATATATTTCCGAATTGGTTTAACTGCCACCCGCCTGAATCTATTTAAAATCTAATTTTTTTTTATTTCAACCGCCCGACCCGACCCGACCCGCCGATAAAATCTAATTTTTTAAAATTTCATCCGCCCGATCCGCGGATAATCCGCGGACTCCGCGGTTGTGCCCGCAAACCGCGCATCTCTATTCACTACACACTGTAGCTCATCGGCGTCACAATGTAAACAAACGCCATTGGTGGATCTACACCTGACATCCACTGTAATGATACCAAGTACAGGAGCGTATCTAGTGGATAGTACTATAATTCAATTGATAATTTTTTACTTCTTTCGTTTAGAAAAAATTCATAATATGTTTAGGGCAGCACCGTGATAGAGGGGTTAGTGCGTCTGCCTCACAATACAAAGGTCCTGAGTAGTCCTGAGTTCAATCCCGGGCTCGGGATCTTTCTGTATGGAGTTTGCATGTTCTCCCCGTGACTGCGTGGGTTCCCTCCGGGTACTCCGTCTTCCTCCCACCTCCAAAGACATGCACCTGGGGATAGGTTGATTGGCAACACTAAATTGGCCCTCAGGTGTGAATGTGAGTGTGAATGTTGTCTGTCTATCTGTGTTGGCCCTGTGATGAGGTGGCGACTTGTCTAGGGTGTACCCCGCCTTCCGCCCGATTGTAGCTGAGATAGGCTCCAGCAACCCCGAAGGGAATAAGCGGTAGAAAATGGATGAATGGATATTATGTTTATAAACTCCAAAAAAATGTCCCTGGACACATGAGGACTTAAATTATGACCAATGTATGATCCTGTAACTACTTGGTATCGGATTGATACCCAAATTTGTGGCATCATCCAAAACTAATGTAAAGCATCCAAACAACAGAATAATAAGTGATTATTACATTTTAACAGAAGTGTAAATAGAACAAGTTAAAAGAGAAAGTTAGCAGATTTTAACAGTGAAAGAACAAGTAGATTAATAATACATTTTCCACCACATGACAAAATAATAGAATGATAAATGACACAATATGTTACTGCATACGTCAGCAGCTAAATTAGGAGCCTTTGTTTGTTTACTTACTAATAAAAGACAAGTTGTCTTATATGTTCACTATTTTATTTAAGGACAAAATTGCAATAAGAAAGATTTTTTTGTTAAAATAAAGACAATAATTACATTTTTTGTGGTACACTTTGATTAGAAAATAATCAAAGTATCAAAATACATTTTGGTACCGGTACCCTACCAGGAAGTAAATAAAATCGATAAACGAAGAACTACTGTATTGTAGACTTAAAAATCCATCCATTTTCTACCGCTTATTCCCTTTGGGGTCGCGGGGGGCGCTGGAGCCTATCTCAGCTACAATCGGGCGGAAGGCGGGGTACACCCTGGACAAGTCGCCACCTCATCACAGGGCCAACACAGATAGACAGACAACATTCACACTCACATCAACACACTAGGGCCAATTTAGTGTTGCCAATCAACCTATCCCCAGGTGCATGTCTTTGGAGGTGGGAGGAAGCCGGAGTACCCGGAGGGAACCCACGCAGTCACGGGGAGGACATGCAAACTCCACACAGAAAGATCCCGAGCCCGGGATTGAACCCAAGACTACTCAGGACCTTCGTATCAATCAATGTTTATTTATATAGCCCTAAATCACAAGTGTCTCAAAGGGCTCCACAAGCCACAACGACATCCTCGGTACAGAGCCCACATAAGGGCAAGGAAAAACTCACCCCAGTGGGACGTCGATGTGAATGACTATGAGAAACCTTGGAGAGGACCGCATATGTGGGTAACACCCCCCCCCCTCTAGGGAGACCGAATGCAATGGATGTCGAGTGGGTCTAACATAATATTGTGAGAGTACAGTCCATAGTGGATCCAGCATAACAGTAAGAGTCCAGTCCACAGTGGGGTCAGCAGGAAACCATCCCGAGCGGAGACGGGTCAGCAGCGCAGAGATGTTCCCAACCGATATACAGGCGAGCGGTCCACCCCGGGTCCCGACCCCGGACAGCCAGCACCCCATCCATGGCCACCGGATCTGTGTGTCTCCCCTTCCACAAGGGATAGGGGGGAGCAGAGGAGAAAAGAAAAGAAACGGCAGATCAACTGGTCTAAAAAAAAAAAAAGGAGGGCTATTTAAAGGCTAGAGTATACAAATGAGTTTTGAGATGGGACTTAAATGTTTCTACTGAGGTAGCATCTCTAATTGTTACCGGGAGGGCATTCCATAGTACTGGAGCCCGAATAGAAAACGCTCTACAGCCCGCAGACTTTTTTTGGGCTCTGGGAATCACTCATAAGCCGGAGTTCTTTGAACGCAGATTTCTTGCCGGGACATATGGTACAATGCAATCGACAAGATAGGACGGAGCTAGACCGTGTAGTATTTTATAAAGTCACATCTTAAGTGCACAGGAAGCCAGTGCAGGTGAGCCAGTATAGGTATATATATATATATACTGTAGGTATATAAAGGTATATACAGTATAGGCGTAATATGATCAAACTTTCTTGTTCTTGTCAAAAGTCTAGCAGCCGCATTTTGTACCAATTGTAGTCTTTTAATGCTAGACATAGGGAGACCCGAAAATAATACGTTACAGTAGTCGAGACGAGACGTAACGAACGCATGTATGATCCTGTAACTACTTGGTATCGGATTGATACCCAAATTTGTGGCATCATCCAAAACTAATGTAAAGCATCCAAACAACAGAAGAATAAGTGATTATTACATTTTAACAGAAGTGTAAATAGAACAAGTTAAAATAGAAAGTAAGCAGATTTTAACAGTGAAAGAACAAGTAGATTAATAATACATTTTCTACCACTTGACAAAATAATAGAATGGAAAATGACACAATATGTTACTGCATATGTCAGCAGCTAAATTAGGAGCCTTTGTTTACTTACTACTAAAAGACAAGTTGTCTCATATGTTCACTTTTATTTAAGGACAAAATTGCAATAAGAAAGATTTTTTTGTTAAAATAAAGACAATAATTACATTTTTTGTGGTACACTATTTAGAAAATAATCAAAGTATCGAAATACATTTTGGTACTGGTACCCTACCACGAAGTAAATAAAATCGATAAACGAAGAACTCAATCAATCAATCAATCAATGTTTATTTATATAGCCCTAAATCACAAGTGTCTCAAAGGGCTGCACAAGCCACAACGACATCCTCGGTACAGAGCCCACATAAGGGCAAGGAAAAACTCACCCCAGTGGGACGTCGATGTGAATGACTATGAGAAACCTTGGAGAGGACCGCATATGTGGGTAACCCCCCCCCCCCCCTCTAGGGAGACCGAATGCAATGGATGTCGAGTGGGTCTAACATAATATTGTGAGAGTCCAGTCCATAGTGGATCCAGCATAACAGTAAGAGTCCAGTCCACAGTGGGGTCAGCAGGAAACCATCCCGAGCGGAGATGGGTCAGCAGCGCAGAGATGTTTCCAACCGATATACAGGCGAGCGGTCCACCCCGGGTCCCGACCCCGGACAGCCAGCACCCCATCCATGGCCACCGGATCTGTGTGTCTCCCCTTCCACAAGGGATAGGGGGGAGCAGAGGAGAAAAGAAAAGAAACGGCAGATCAACTGGTCTAAAAAAAAAAAAGGGGGGGCTATTCAAATGCTAGAGTATACAAATGAGTTTTGAGATGGGACTTAAATGTTTCTACTGAGGTAGCATCTCTAATTGTTACCGGGAGGGCATTCCATAGTACTGGAGCCCGAATAGAAAACGCTCTACAGCCCGCAGACTTTTTTTGGGCTCTGGGAATCACTAATAAGCCGGAGTTCTTTGAACGCAGATTTCTTGCCGGGACATATGGTACAATACAATCGGCAAGATAGGCTGGAGCTAGACCGTGTAGTATTTTATACGTAAGTAGTAAAACCTTAAAGTCGCATCTACTGTACTGTAGACTTAAAAATAATAATAATAATATTTTTTATTCAAATTATGTATTTATTATACTAAATACACTCTTTTATACTTGTTTATTTGCTAACAAAGGTTTAATAATTGTATATTGTAGTAGTTATTTTGTTTCCTTCATATTCTAAGTACCACTAGATGGCGACAAATCCTAACATTTTCAATGCTGCTGTCTCAAATGGACTTTACACTGGACTTCTTTACCCAAGTTCTCAAGTTGCTTTAATCACGTCTAAATGTGTTTTTCTTATAATAACTCGTTCATTTAAATATCAGCCGATTAAATTAAATCCAAAATGGGCTGTTGGAGTTTTCAAATGTCCATTTAACCCCACACATTCTTTCCGTATAACCAACCTCTGATTAAATCACTATAAAATCCCTTTTCTCTTGTCCCTGTGATATTTGGCACATTCATCACACCAGAGGCAGCATTTACTGTAGTCCTAAAAGTAAAATGTTGCTCTGCCAGCCGCCATCTAAACTTAGCCTGACCTTTCCTTCCCCTCTTTGACCTTAAGCTGCAGAGCAGGCACGCATGCCGACCTTCTGTCAGCTCCACTGGCACGTCTGCAAACATATAGCTGATAGCGGGGCACAATAAGAAAGTCAACATATTGCATACTGCATGTGTGGAAATGTCCACTATTGTGAAAAAGACACCTCATGAGGTAAATGACATTTGTGGTGCTCACTGTGGGTTGTGGTTGATTTAGAACTCATTACTTATACATTTTCATAGCTAGGGCATAAAAACCTACATTTTTCATCATTAGAAGAGCCCTGTAGACATGAAATAACCCCCTTTAGTCACCTTTCTTTTCACCCAATATGCTGCCTGAGGCTGAGCCAATCAGTGAACAGATTGGTTTAATCTCATCGAGGGGCCAATACTCAAGTATTAACATATTAGTTAATTTAGCCATTTTATGCATTAAAATGCTTAACATAGGGCAAAATGTTTGAAGAATATGCTTGTAAATACCAAAAATAAAATAAAATACCTGCGATGTGGTGAAGACACAATATCCGGTGCATGTAATACAGATATCATCAAAGTTTTTTTTTTAATTATTAGTTCCCTGGTTCTTGAACTTTTTTCACCAAGTACCACCTCAGAAAACACTTGGCTCTCCATGTACCACCATAATGACCAACATTAAAATACAGTAGCGTAGTAGGCCCAAGTGTTCATAAAAAACAAGGCAGAGGTTTTATTTAACAAGTATATTTGATATTTTTGGCCACTTTGACATTACACACGATGCACAAACGTCACCAAGGATGATACTCCATGTACAGTACATCTTTACAGACTTCTTTGGGCATGACAGTTTGAGAATAACTACAAACCCCAAAACCAGTGAAGTTGGAACGTTGTGTAAATCGTAAATAAAAACAAAATACAATGATTTGCAAATCCTTTTCAACCTATATTCAATTGAATAGACTGCAAAGACAAGATACTAAACATTCGAACTGGAAAACTTTGTTATTTTTTGCAAATATTAGCTCATTTGGAATTTAATGCCTGCAACATTTTGGTCTTCACATCTGTTAAAACTTTACAATGCAAAGCAAAAGCCATTTATCAACAACACCCAGAGGGTGGGCCCGAGCTCATCTAAGTTGGACTGATGCAAAGTGGAAAAGTGTTCTGTGGCCTGACGAGTCCACATTTCAAATTGTTTTCGGAAACTGTGGATGTCGTGTCCTCCGGACCAAAGAGGAAAAGAACCATCCAGATTGTTAAAGGCGCAAAGTTGATAAGCCAGCATCTGTGATGGTATGGGGGTGTATTTAGTGCCCAAGACATGGGTAACTTACACATCTGTGAAGGCACCATTAATGCTGAAAGGTACATACAGGTTTTGGAGCAACATATGTTGCCATCCAAGCAACGTTATCACGGACGCCCCTGCTTATTTCAGCAAGACAATGACAAGCCACGTGTTAAAACAGCGTGGCTTCGTAGTAAAAGAGGCTCTCCATGTACCACCATAATGACCAACATTAAAATACAGTAGCGTAGTAGGCCCAAGTGTTCATAAAAAACAAGGCAGAGGTTTTATTTAACAAGTATATTTGATATTTTTGGCCATTTTAACATTACACACGATGCACAAACGTCACCAAGTATGATACCCCATGTACAGTACATCTTTACAGACTTCATTGGGCATGACAGTTTGAGAATAACTACAAACCCCAAAACCAGTGAAGTTGGCACGTTGTGTAAATGGTAAATAAAAACAAAATACAATGATTTGCAAATCCTTTTCAACCTATATTCAATTGAATAGACTGCAAAGACAAGATACTAAACATTCGAACTGGAAAACTTTGTTATTTTTTGTAAATATTAGCTCATTTGGAATTTAATGCCTGCAACATTTTGGTCGCGACATCTGTAAGTGCAAGTTAAAACTTTACAATGCAAAGCAAAAGCCATTTATCAACAACACCCAGAGGGTGGGCCCGAGCTCATCTAAGTTGGACTGATGCAAAGTGGAAAAGTGTTCTGTGGCCTGACGAGTCCACATTTCAAATTGTTTTCGGAAACTGTGGATGTCGTGTCCTCCGGACTATAGAGGAAAAGAACCATCTGGATTATTATAAGCGCAAAGTTGATAAGCCAGCATCTGTGATGGTATGGGGGTGTATTAGTGCCCAAGACATGGGTAACTTACACATCTGTGAAGGCGCCATTAATGCTGAAAGGTACATACAGGTTTTGGAGCAACATATGTTGCCATCCAAGCAACGTTATCATGGACGCCCCTGCTTATTTCAGCAAGACAATGCCAAGCCACGTGTTACATCAACGTGGCTTCGTAGTAAAAGAGTGCATGTACTAGACTGGCCTGCCTGTAGTCCAGACCTGTCTCCCATTGAAAATGTGTGGCGCATTATGAAGCCTAAAATACCCCGCCCTGTTGAACAAACTTAAGCTGTACATCAAGCAAGATTGGGAAAGAATTCCACCCGAAAAGCTTCAAAAATTGCTCTCCTCAGTTCTCAAACGTTTACTGAGTGTTGTTAAACGGAAAGGCCATGGTAAAAATGCCCCTGTGACAACTTTGTTGCAATGTGTTGCTGCCATTAAATTAAAAGTGCAAAAAAGAAATCTCAGTTCGAACATTAAATATCTTGTCTTTGCAGTCTATTCAATTGAATGTAAGTTGAAAAGGATTTGCAAATCCTTGTATTCTGTTTTTATTTACGAAGTACGCAACGTGCCAACTTCACTGGTTTTGGGTTTTGTAATATAGGCTAACATGTATTCCAAAGCATTTTTGAACACAACCTACAGGGAGTGCCAAGAATGTCATGAATTTCTAACTATTATAAATGCCCTGTATGTTGGCATTAGTCAGGCCTCCCTCGCCCGCCTGCAGCTCGTGCAGAACTCTGCTGCTCGTCTGCTAACACAGACCCGCAGACGTGAGCACATCACCCCTATTTTAGCGTCCCTTCACTGGCTCCCTGTGCGTTACCGAATCAATTTTAAACTCCTTTTATTTGTTTTTAAATGTCTAAACAACCTCGCGCCAACCTATCTCTCCGACCTCCTTCAGCCTTACTGCCCCACCCGATCCTTAAGATCAGCCGATCAGCTGCTGTTGACGGTCCCTGACACAAGGCTGAAGCTTAGAGGTGACGGAGCTTTCGCCGTTGCTGCTCCCAAGCTCTGGAACGACCCACCTCTGAGTGTTAGACAAGCCTCCTCTCTTCCTGTTTTTAAATCTCTCTTAAAAACATACTTTTATTCCATGGCTTTTAACACTGAGTGATATCCATCCTGCAATGGCGCCCCATAATACACCTGCTGTGATCCTGTTTTTATGTTTTTATGTTTTTATTAATTCTATTTTAATTATTTATTTTTTATCGTGTTCTGTTTGTGTTGTGTTGTGTTTGCTCGGTACTCGTTTTATCTTTTAACCTGTTCATTGTACAGCACTTTGGCTACCCCTGTGGTAAATTTTAAATGTGCTTTATAAATAAAGTTGATTTGATTTGATTTGATTTATTCTCAATTAAAGGCCTTTTCTGTTTTGGATGTGAATTGCAAGACTATGGCATAACAAGTAAAGGGTCAGTCTGAGGGTTCTTCCTTCCCACATGCAGTGTAAAAGTGAAGGGTCGTGGTCTTTGGACATGAAATGTCACTGTAAGGCAGAAAGGGATATGATCCTTTTCTATGAGTGTGTGAGAAGGTCATAGAGGGACCCTCCAGATGGGCAGCAGTGGTGTAACCAAACCATTGCAGACATTTTATATATATATATATATATTTATATTTATATATAAATATATGTGTGCGTGAACATGTGTGCGTGTGTGTGGAAGCTTCGTGTGTCTCCATGCACTCACATGGTTCTGTTGCCGGCTGACCTTGACATTCAGAAAGGGGCGGGGTCAGACAGGGGGGGGGCGTGGCCTTTGCAATCCGGTTAATGATAAAAGGGCCTGCTCCACACTGCTCTCCCCCACTCTCACCTGGAGTTGCAGTACAGATTCAGGCATCTCACAAACGGTAACTTGAATTCGTTGCTTTGATTTTAACTGACTTTTTTTCTCCCCCCCATTTTTATAGCAAAGCTAGATTGGAAAGAGACACCAACATATTGAAATTGTTCTTTAAACGGATGGCACTCACTCCATAAATGGGTGTTTTATTAATTCAAATTATTTAATTCAGAAAACATTTATTTAACTTTATTGTTGTAATATTTTATATGCATTATATGTATTTTTTTATTCAAGTAAGACATAATAGCTATTTCAGCACTGCATACGCTTATTTGTCATTTCTTTCCTGCAGAGGACTCACTCAACTCAAGCAAAATGGTGAAAGTCGGTGTCAACGGGTGAGAAACGATATTTATGACGTGCTTCTACTTTCACATAACTTGCTTTAATTACATCTTTTCCATATGTGGTGCATGCAAGGTAATCTTCTTAAATGTCAAGCTATTTTTACCTCCCTCTAACATGTTTGTATATCACATTATACATCCACTGGGACCTGCCTCTTAATAAAGATAGTAATAACAGAGCTGATTAAAAAAAACCCTGTTTGAACTTTGACCTTTAGCAGATAGCATTGCAAAAGAGGCAAGTCCGACATTGTTGTTACATTCTTCTCAAGCCTCCATTGGCTGACTTGGTCATCTGTCCTCTCTCCTCCCCTCTTGCATTTTGAACCCCCCCCCCCCCCCCCCATGGTTAAAAAGTAACTGCCGCAGATCAAACATGGCACTTGTCGTCATCAGCGTTGCAACATAAGAATATTGGTTTTGACTTTTTGCACGTTGTCCTCCCCTTAACTCCTAAGCCCCGCCCCCTTTGTGCTGTGCAGGGAAGGAAAACCTTCAAGTCCATCCAACAAATGTTGATTTCATATATTATGTTAGTTTGTGTTTTTTAGATTTGTATGTCCAGATAAATACTATATGTTGTAAACTATCTGGCCCTTGTGCGCGTTGTCCCCCGACCCTTGTCCTCTGCAATAGACTTTAAACCTACATTTTTTACTTTAGAAAAAAAATTAACGTAGTATGTTTTTTTTACATTATATGCACTGACCTGGCCATTTCAAATAAGATTTCATAAATCAACACACTTGGGTAAATTATTGCCATTTAAAATATATATTTGAACAATTTCCCTTGTGGACGTTTATATATATATATGTATATGTATATATATATTTATTTATTTGAAAAGTAGTAATTGTCTTACTATGATAAAGGGATTTTAAGATGTTAATGGTTGGAACATGCATACAACTAAATTCAAGTTTAATTAAAAAAAAAAAGTAAAAATTATTTTTGCATGAATAAAAAAATCTTGTAATTAAAATTATACTTCTGCTAGGGCCCCAATTTATTCTGGGGCTGCCTTGTACTTAGATATATTTACTCAACATCAAGGTGTTGCTGTTTAAGTACAATACTGTAATTGTTTCATATTTAAAACAGTTTTTGAAAAGTAAGATATATTATAGTCATAACTCAGAGAGGTGCACAAAAAAATCGATTCACATCTGAATAGTGTTTATTTACCCCAAATTTAAATACATTTATAATTTTCAAAAAAATTTATTTTTAATTTTTTCTAAAAAAAATAAAAAAATAAGAAGACATAAAAAAATAGTTTAGGCCATCTCCATGCATTTCTTGAAAAAGATCATTGAACTTTTAATTTGCTATTCTACAAAATCCAAGTTTTTGAAGTACTCTGTGGGGGATTTAAGCAAATGTAGTTTATAATTTAAATGTACTTGCACTGAACATGTTTACGTCATCACTCCATTTCAGTGCACGCTGCCTCCTGCAGGACTTTGTGAAATAAAACGTTTAGTTTATTCCAAATGAAAAGTGACTAGAATTTCTCAAATCACTCCACCATGCTAAATTTGTCATCTGAAATATTTTGAATGACTCTAGGAACACAATATTTGAATATTTCCCCACTTCACAACCTACAGTACAGTCATGACTCAACTGCTTTGTTCTACGTGATTATGTCGCCATCTAGTGGCCAATTTGACAAATTACATGCTCAATGCAACCAGACTTGAAAGAGTTGGTAGTAGCTCTACAAAGCAAGGTCAACACTCTCTGCTAAGAACAGATGATCAGCGGTGTACAAAAAGCTGTTGCAGATATCCAACAACACGTAATCAAAGACAGAAAAGAAAATCGTAAAGATATGGTGGAATTTACAATGTTCAGAGAAGAAATGAATGCATTAAAACAGCAGGTGGAGAAGCAGAACGAGGAAAATGCATCGTTGCGTTAACACAGGGGTAGGGAACCTATGGCTCTGGAGCCAGATGTGGCTCTTTTGATGACTGCATCTGGCTCTCTGATAAATCTTAACTGACATTGCTTAACACGATAAGTAATGAATAATTCCGCTGGTAATCAGTCTTAAAAATAAAGTTCAAAATATAAAACATTCTCATGCATTTTAATCCATCCATCTGTTTTCTACCACACCTGTTCAAGAAGTTGCATTAATGGTATGAAGTATTTTAATTATTATTGGTAAGCTTCAGAATAACAATGTTATTAAAGAATAAGAGACTTATCATACTCATATCATAACATGTTGGTCTTATTTAAAAAATGCACACATTTAGTTGTATTCAGTGTTAAAAAATATTATATGGCTCTCATGGAAATACATTTTAAAATATTTGGCTTTCATGGCTCTCTCAGCCAAAAAGATTCCCGACCCTTGCGTTAACCGTTGCATGCCATGCAACAAGATAACACCCGTTGGGACAATAGACAACAGCCCAATGTCAGATGTCAACAATCTGGGGAATATCACTGTTGTGGAAAACATCAAAGAGGAAATGGATCCGTTTACACGACAGAATGACATCATCATTGCAGGGCTACGCATCAAACCTCGATCCTATGCAAGAGCAGTTGACAACAGAAGAGAACAAGATAACATGGACGCTGCTTCAACAGAGCAACAAGTGGTCAACTTTCTGCAATCCAAGGGAGTTGATGTGGATATTAACACCATTGAGTGTAAATGTTGTCCATCTGTGTTGGCCCTGCGATGAAGTGACTACTTGTCCAGGGTGTACCGCACCTTCCGCCCGAATACAGCTGGGAAAGGCTCCAGCACCCTCCGCGACCCCGAAAGGGACAAGCGGTAGAAAATGGATGGATGGATGATGCGTGCATTCCACTGAATAGAAGAGGCAACAACACAACGCCAGTTACCATCGTTAAGCTTGCCAACAGGAAATCCAAAATGGCATTGCTGACACAAGGAAAAAAGCTGAAAGACACAAATGTGTACATGAACGAGCACCTCGCTAAACGCAATGCTGAAATAGCCAAGAAAGCACGCGACTTGAGGAAAAGAGGGGACTTTGAGTGTCAATGGAGGTCCACAAGCAAGAGTCCTAGTTGTTAATGACATCAAGGATTTGGACGAATATCAGAACTCCCAGCAACTACAACGATAATGGAGTCTGACGGAAAACTAACGTTGACATTGTACTACAAAATGACAACGCTCCAAGGGATTACTGAACAAGATGACCTTCACTCAGGTGCACATTCAGCTACACTTATAGACATTGTTGCGTTTTGGACCAGTTTTTCCTCCCAGGGAATTCAAGTCTCAATTCGCTCCCAAGTTCTTTCCGACACTTAAAGCTGAGTTGAAAAAACCCACCAGAGACAGAATAGGTATTTTGTTGTATATATTCTCAAAGCTTTGACAACATATAAATATGATTGAGACCAGTCTAACCCTAGAACCTTCTATCGCGCACCCCCAAAATGGTCTCTCTTCCCGATCCCATCACCCTCTCTTTCCTTCCCCCCTCACTAGCCATAACAAAAGCACGTCTCCCTAGCCATAATACATTCCAAAGAACTCAAGGTTATCACACATAGTATGCTTGCTGACAGAGCATCAAGAGAATAAATGGAAAAGACGAGCTGTTTTCAAATATGACTACTAAATGAAAGAAGTACAACTTAAATTCGGATATATGTAAATATCTGCCTCCGACAACATTCAGAGAGAAACACAAATGATAGAACAGGAAAGTATGGAACTGAAAACCTTCAGCAGCATAGGTTACAATAGTACGGAATTAGATAAGGATATAGATCCAGTTGAATTTTTTTTCATTAACACCAGGAATAATTGTTTTTATACAGACGAACAATATAACGGAAACATTGAAATAGACCACAAATGACATTTTGTAAAGTTACAAAGGACTTAAAGTTGGTATTAACTGCAGATGATACAACTGTGTTTTGTTCTGGAGAGAACACCGAAAAGCTACCGTATTTTTCGGAGTATAAGTCGCACCGGAGTATAAGTCGCACCGGCCGAAAATGCATAATAAAGAAGGAAAAAACATATATAAATCGCACTGGAGTATAAGTCACATTTTTTGGGGAAATGTATTTGATAAAACCCAACACCAAGAATAGACATTTGAAAGGCAATTTAAAATAAATAAAGAATAGTGAACAACAGGCTGAATAAGTGTACGTTATATGAGGCATAAATAACCAACTGGTATGTTAACGTAACATATTATGGTAAGAGTCATTCAAATAACTATAACATATAGAACATGCTATACGTTTACCAAACAATCTGTCACTCCTAATCGCTAAATCCCATGAAATCTTACACGTCTAGTCTCTTACGTGAATGAGCTAAATAATATTATTTGATATTTTACGGTAATGTGTTAATAATTTCACACATAAGTTGCTCCTGAGTATAAGTCGCACCCCCGGCCAAACT
This sequence comes from Nerophis lumbriciformis, assembly GCF_033978685.3. Lineage (NCBI taxonomy): Eukaryota > Metazoa > Chordata > Actinopteri > Syngnathiformes > Syngnathidae > Nerophis > Nerophis lumbriciformis. The sequence continues at coordinate 6,336,202 of NC_084551.2, read as the reverse complement.
ATGGAAAAAAAACAACTGCGACTTATAGTCCGAAAAATACGGTAATACAAATGAAAAAATGTAAAAGATGGTTTGACAAAAACAGACTATCTTTGAATCTCAGTAAAACCAAAATAATGCTATTTGGTAACAGTAGAAGAGAAAGTCCAACAAATACAAATAGACAGAGTAGACATTGGAAGTGTAAAAGAAAACCCTTTTTTGGGTGTAATAGATGATACAATGAACTGGAAATCTCATGTAAAAAAATATACAACATAAAGTAGCAAGAAACATGTCAATAATGAATAAAGCAAAACATGTTCTAGACCAAAAATCACTTCATATCCTTTACTGCTCACTAGTGTTACCATATCTGAGTTATTGTGCAGAAGTATGGGGAAACTACTACAAATTTGCGCTTCATTCATTAACTGTTACAAAAAAGATCAATTAGAAGAATAATGTTGGATATAGAGAACATATTTATTTTATTATTTATTTATATAATCAAAAATATTGAAATTCAATGATTTGGTGCATTTGCAAACAGCTAAAATGATGTACAAGGGGAACTATAACCTGCTACCTAAGAATGTACAACAATTCCTCAACAAAAGAGGATAAATATAACCTCAGAGGAAAATCAAATGTAAAACATTTGTATGCACGTACAACACTTAAAACCTTTAGCATATCCATATGTGGATTTAAATGATGGAATGGATTAACCAAATAAATCGAACAAAGCAGCAATATGTTCAGTTTAAGAGACTGTTCAAACAAGTGTTCACAAAGTACACAGAAGAACAATTATGATCATCTTGAAACCCTTTTTTTCTTTTGAGATAATTATGTTAATATTTACTTCCATCCATCCATCTTCTTCCGCTTATCCGAGGTCGGGTCGCGGGGGCAGCAGCCTAAGCAGGGAAGCCCAGACTTCCCTCTCCCCAGCCACTTCGTCCAGCTCCTCCCGGGGGATCCCGAGGCGTTCCCAGGCCAGCCGGGAGACATAGTCTTCCCAACGTGTCCTGGGTCTTCCTCGTGGCCTCCTACCGGTCGGACGTGCCCTAAACAACTCCCTAGGGAGGCGCTCGGGTGGCATCCTGACCAGATGCCCGAACCACCTCATCTGGCTCCTCTCGATGTGGAGGAGCAGCGGCTTTACTTTGAGCTCTCCCCGGATGACAGAGCTTCTCACCCTATCTCTAAGGGAGAGCCCCGCCACCCGGCGGAGGAAACTCATTTCGGCCGCTTGTACCCGTGATCTTGTCCTTTCGGTCATAACCCAAAGCTCATGACCATAGGTGAGGATGGGAACGTAGATCGACCGGTAAATCGAGAGCTTTGCCTTCCGGCTCAGCTCCTTCTTCACCACAACGGATCGATACAGCGTCCGCATTACTGAAGACGCCGCACCGATCCGCCTATCGATCTCACGATCCACTCTTCCCCCACTCGTGAACAAGACTCCGAGGTACTTGAACTCCTCCACTTGGGGCAAGATCTCCTCCCCAACCCGGAGATGGCACTCCACCCTTTTCCGGGCGAGAACCATGGACTCGGACTTGGAGGTGCTGATTCTCATCCCAGTCGCTTCACACTCAGCTGCGAACCGATCCAGTGAGAGCTGAAGATCCTGGCCAGATGAAGCCATCAGGACCACATCATCTGCAAAAAGCAGAGACCTAATCCTGCAGCCACCAAACCGGATCCCCTCAACGCCTTGACTGCGCCTAGAAATTCTGTCCATAAAAGTTATGAACAGAATCGGTGACAAAGGGCAGCCTTGGCGGATAATATTTACTTACTATGGTATTTTATTTATTTATTCACTGTTCTGTTGCAGAGGACAAGGAAATGGGATAACATTGCAACGGTATGAAAAGGGGTAGGATTAAACAAGCTCAGCTTCTTCCTACTCCTTTTCGGACGTGCCGTAACGAAACTGGCAATATGTGATGCATTACATTTGTATGGTATGCATGTTCCAAATAAACTGGAACTGAACCGAACATTTATCTTTCAGATTTGGCCGCATTGGTCGTCTGGTAACCAGAGCTGCTTTCCACTCCAAGAAGGTGGAGATTGTGGCCATCAATGACCCTTTCATCGACCTGGACTACATGGTACAGAACTATCACAGCACTTGTATTCAGGGTCATAGCTTAAATGAAGACCATAACCATAATGCTTCGTTTTTTTGCTTCAGGTCTACATGTTCAAGTATGACTCCACCCACGGCCGCTTCCACGGGGAGGTCAAGGTTGAGGGTGACAAGCTGGTCATCGATGGACACAAGATCACCGTGTTCCATGAGTGAGTTCATAGAATTCTTTAAAAAAACAAAACTATAAGATGGATAATGAGAGAGGGGGGGGGAGTTTGCAAAGTGAGGTTGCTCCCTAGTGGAATTTATGAGGTATTGCTTGTGTTGGGTGAGAAATTGGGGTTGGAATTGGGGGTTAAATCACCAAATGACTCCCGAGCGCGGCGCATGCTGCTGCTCACTGCTCCCATCACCTCCCAGGGGGTGAACATGGGGATGGTTAAAATGCAAAAGACTAATTTCACCACACCTAGTGTGGGTGTGTGTGTGTGTGACGATTGTTGGAACTTTAACTTAAATTGAGGAAAAAATAGTCCCCAACAGAGTAAAAAATGTGTTTAGTCAGGCATTAACAGCAATAAAAGTGAGACTCTATTATTGGCCCTAGTGTGTGAATGTGAGTGTGAATGTTGTCTGTCTATCTGTGTTGGCCCTGCGATGAGGTGGCGACTTGTCCAGGGTGTACCCCGCCTTCCGCCCGATTGTAGCTGAGATAGGCTCCAGCGCCCCCCGCTACCCCAAAGGGAATAAAGTTAAAGTTAAAGTACCAATGATTGTCACACACACACTCTAGGTGTGGCGAGATTATTCTCTGCATTTGACCCATCACCCTTGATCACCCCCTGGGAGGTGAGGGGAGCAGTGGGCAGCAGCGGTTGCCGCGCCCGGGAATCATTTTTGGTGATTTAACCCCCAATTCCAACCCTTGATGCTGAGTGCCAAGCAGGAAGGTAATGGGTCCCATTTTTATAGTCTTTGGTATGACTCGGCCGGGGTTTGAACTCACAACCTACCGATCTCAGGGCGGACACTCTAGCCACTAGGCCACTGAGTAGGTCGGTAGAAAGTAAAGCGGTAGAAAATGGATGGATGGATGTATGTTTAATACTCAATCAATCAATGTTTATTTATATAGCCCTAAATCACACGTGTCTCAAAGGGCTGCACAAGCCACAACGACATCCGCGGTACAGAGCCCACATAAGGGCAAGGGAAAAACTCACAACCACAATGGGACGTCGATGTGAATGACTATGAGAAACCTTGGAGAGGACCGCATATGTGGGTGACCCAGGGGTTCGGCGGAGGTCAAGACTCATCGTGTAAATAAAAAAAACTTCTCCCTATCGGCGTACTATGGATACCCCCCAAACAATGTTCTCTCTAATTTTCCATCTGATTTACAGGTGTGTAATTTGTTGTGAGTTCATGTACTGTGTTGGTTTTGTTCTTTGAATAAGATGATGTTCATGCACGGTTCATGTTGTGCATCACTAAAAAAACATAACTTTGTTTTGAATTTGATAATTTTTGTATTTTTATTTGCACTAAAGAAGGGTTCGGTGAATGCGCATATGAAACTGGTGGGGTTCGGGACCTCCAAGGTTAAGAACATACTTGCCAACCTTGAGACCTCCGATTTCGGGAGGGGGGGGGGGGCGTGGTCGAGGGGGGCGGGGGCGTGGTTAAGATATATATATATATATATATAGCTAGAATTCACTGAAAGTCAAGTATTTCTTATATATATATATATATATATATATAAATAAAAGAAATACTTGACTTTCAGTGAATTCTAGCTATATATATATATATATATATATATATATATATAAATAAGAGAAATACTTGAATTTCAGTGTTCATTTATCTACACTTATACACACACATAACACTCATCTACTCATTGTTGAGTTAAGGGTTGAATTGTCCATCCTTGTTCTATTCTCTGTCACTATTTCAGAACACATACAAATATACATTATACAATCAATAAGAAAACGGGAGCTCTAATTTGGGAGTCTGAATTAGGATCAGAAGTACCTATATAAACATTGCGTACTCAGGTCGCCATTTTATATTGATTACTGCAGCTGTGCACTGGATTCATTCACAAATACAAATACAACTCACAAACACTTTAGAGTTAGGCTCCACCATCAGAATGTGTACTTAAACTTATAAAGATCACATGGATATTATTCAGTGAGTTGATTCACCAAAATTAACCTGTTATACAGGAGGAAAAAGCACACAGGACGTTTCAATTGTTCACAGACTGGCCGCGCTCATCAGAATGACAAGACACTTCCGGTCTGCAGGTGATAGCATTCAATTGGGAAGAAACGCCCTACTGCCCCCTACTGACCAATGTGAATACTGATAAATGTGTAATGACAGCTCCAAAAACGAATTCAAACCATAAAATAAATAAATCAACACAAAAATGTGACACATTATGGGTGGGTCACATATGCATGTACAGTACTGTTTAAAAGTGTCACAACATTGCTGTTTACGGCAGACGAACTGCTTTACGGTAGACGGAAACTTGACTGCTGTTGTGTGTTGTTACCGCGCTGGGAGGACGTTAATGAAACTGTCTAACAATAAACCCACATAAGAAACCAAGAACTCGCCCTCCATCATTAGCTGTTTATATTGTGGGAAAGCGGACGTGTGAACAGGCTGTCAACACGTCACTCAGGTCCGCATGGAGCTGGAGGGGGCGTGGCCTCCAGCTCCGCCTGAATTTCGTGAGATTTTCGGGAGAAAATTTGTCCCGGGAGGTTTTCGGGAGAGGCGCTGAATTTCGGGAGTCTCCCGGAAAATCCGGGAGGGTTGGCAAGTATGGTTAAGAACCACTGATCTACAAAGATACAAACTGCTATTGCGACACTTAGTGGACACATTTAGAACAGCAGTTTCTTTCATTCAAAAATGTTGGCTCATTTTTATACTTGCGGGTTTGACACCCCTGATCTAAGTTATTTATGAAGTGATGGACTATACATGGCGGTCGTAGTTACATGTCCACGAGGAAAGGTTTGTCCTTCATGACGTCAGGGGAACCTCAAAGCGAGTGTTTGAGCTCTCTGTGGACAAAACTCCACTTTTCACACATTTAACTTGATCTTATCTGTTCATAACTTTTATGGACAGAATTTCTAGGCGCAGTCAAGGCGTTGAGGGGATCTGGTTTGGTGGCTGCAGGATTAGGTCTCTGCTTTTTGCAGATGATGTGGTCCTGATGGCTTCATCTGGCCAGGATCTTCAGCTCTCACTGGATCGGTTCGCAGCCGAGTGTGAAGCGACTGGGATGAGAATCAGCACCTCCAAGTCCGAGTCCATGGTTCTCTCCCGGAAAAGGGTGGAGTGCCATCTCCGGGTTGGGGAGGAGATCTTTCCCCAAGTGGAGGAGTTCAAGTACCTCGGAGTCTTGTTCACGAGTGAGGGAAGAGTGGATCGTGAGATCGACAGGCGGATCGGTGCGGCGTCTTCAGTAATGCGGACGCTGTATCAATCCGTTGTGGTGAAGAAGGAGCTGAGCCGGAAGGCAAAGCTCTCAATTTACCGGTCGATCTACGTTCCCATCCTCACCTATGGTCATGAGCTTTGGGTTATGACCGAAAGGACAAGATCACGGGTACAAGCGGCCGAAATGAGTTTCCTCCGCCGGGTGGCGGGGCTCTCCCTTAGAGATAGGGTGAGAAGCTCTGCCATCCGGGGGGAGCTCAAAGTAAAGCCGCTGCTCCTCCACATCGAGAGGAGCCAGATGAGGTGGTTCGGGCATCTGGTCAGGATGCCACCCGAACGCCTCCCTAGGGAGGTGTTTAGGGCACGTCCAACCGGTAGGAGGCCACGGGGAAGACCCAGGACACGTTGGGAAGACTATGTCTCCCGGCTGGCCTGGGAACGCCTCGGGGTTCCACAGAAAGAGCTGGACGAAGTGGCTGGGGAGAGGGAAGTGTGGGCTTCCCTGCTTAGGTTGCTGCCCCCGCGACCCGACCTCGGATAAGCGGAAGAAGATGGATGGATGGATGGAACTTGATCTTAATACCGGTTTGTTTTGTCTTGTGCAGGAGGGACCCTAGCAACATCAAATGGGGGGATGCTGGTGCCCAGTACGTAGTGGAGTCCACTGGTGTGTTCACCACCATCGAGAAGGCCTCTGTACGTTTACCCACACCTGTCCTGCACTTTCACAACATTCTATTTCCATTCATGAACTAAATGACACACGCCCAACGCTGCAGGCTCACTTGAAAGGCGGCGCCAAGAGAGTCATCATCTCTGCCCCCAGCGCTGACGCACCCATGTTCGTCATGGGGGTCAACCACGAGAAGTACGACAACTCCCTCAAAGTTGTCAGGTAAGTGAATGGTGAAGTTTGTGGTGTGAGTATTGTAAATTTTTAAACTCGTCTGTTTTGCTCTCCTTAGCAACGCTTCCTGCACAACAAACTGCCTGGCCCCCATGGCTAAGGTTGTCAATGACAACTTTGGCATCATTGAAGGATTGATGGTGACTATTAAAACACCCGGAAATGCGAACAAATGTAATCCATTTTAATTGAATTGTTCCCGCTTCCCTTCAGAGCACCGTTCACGCCATCACCGCCACCCAGAAGACCGTGGACGGCCCCTCAGGCAAGCTGTGGAGGGACGGCCGCGGCGCCAGCCAGAACATCATCCCTGCTTCCACCGGCGCCGCCAAGGCTGTCGGCAAGGTCATCCCCGAGCTTAACGGGTAAATATTTCAACCATTTCCATGAATGTGATTTGAATTTAACCGGTTTGTTTTTTTGACAGCAAGCTGACCGGCATGGCCTTCCGTGTGCCCACCCCCAACGTGTCTGTGGTCGACCTCACCGTGCGTCTGGAGAAACCAGTAAGTCATCATTTAGATCCTATGTGTCAAAGTCAAGGCCTGAATGAATGATCTATGGCCCCCGGGGTGATATTTGATTAGTATTAGAACCGGCCCGCAGGCCACAGCCGCCTGCTGCCGTTTTGCACACACCAATACTCCATCAGTGATGGTGCTAGGAATTTCCAACATGGGGTCCCAGGGATCCCATCAAGTCATAAAAATGGGGTCCCATAGTACATTTTTGGGGTCCCACTTTTTTGTAACCGTTTTGATAATAAATGTAAGCATTATCCTGTTAAATCCATCCATCCATCCATTTCTACCGCTTATCCCTCTCGGGGTCGTGGGGGGTGCTGGAGCCTTTCTCAGCTACCTCACATTTTATATTGTTTTGGAAAAAGGTTGTCATAAACGTTACTTAATTCATGAAAAAAATTATACAAAAGAAACCGTTTTTATTCAAATGTAAATTCAGTTATAAAAAATTACTTTTTTTCTTTCCTTCATGGATATAAGCTTCACTGCTGCCGCTAGTTTTTTTCTATATTTTTATTGTAATATTTTCAGAATGTTTTCTATTTTTGGCCAAAGTAAGACAAAGAAAACAATCTGAAGTTGTCTTTATTTTTTAGTTTTAACGCCATGATTTTGATAGTCTGGCCCGCGTGTGCACAGATTTTCCTCCATGCGGCCCCTGAGCTAAAATTAGTTCGACACCCCTGATTTAGATGTTTCCTGGGATTCACATATCTTGACGTGATGGTAAACCAGTTCCATCTTGCATGTAAACACTCCAATCCCTCATTGTAGCAGGCGGTCCACACTCGTGCCAGTCTTGGCAACGTGAGCACAGTAGATGGCGCGCTCCATTAACAGAAAGCACACAATAGTTACATGTTTATGTCCTATAGTTTCATCAATCAAGCGTTAAAACCAGTGGCGTTGGGTTTTGAGGGGGGCTAAAAATTTGACGTTTTAGTTTTAAAGTATTTTTTTATTTTTATTTTTTTACAAAATTGTGTTGACAAATTTAATGAAGTAGCCAGAATGTGACTTAATACATATACAACCTGTCATTATTCACTTAAATTGTATTTTAAATGTCCAGTTTCCCTTTACTGTGTAATTTAAATTAGAGATAAAATCATGTCAGATTATAGGATAGGGTAGGTCTTTATTGTCATTGCAGAAGTACAACGAAACTTTGTTTTCAGCACAAACCCGTTCAAGATTAGACAAACAGTGTACAGGGTTACAGAACAGGAACGCTGATGGGTCGCCACAAGGCGCCCTGTAAAAGATGGGGGGGGGGAGGTAAAAACGCTGGGGAAGCATGAGTAAAAAAAATACTCTCTTCCCTCTGTTACTAGATATCTCGAGATGTATGTTGTATTATGTATATGTGCTTTGCTATGGAGGTTTTTTTCCCCCCACTCCAGACTGGGCCCCCTTATGCATCACATTACCGTATTACTGTACAATCATCGGATTCAAAAGATTAAAATAGCTCCCCACTACTTCCCGGTGGATTTATTTTCAAATGAGGGGAGGTGTAGGATTACACACTGGTTAAGTAGTCCATCCATCCATTTACTACCGCTTATTCCCTTCGGGGTCGCTGGAGCCTATCTCAGCTACAATCGGGCGGAAGGCGGGGTACACCCTGGACAAGTCGCCACATCATCGCAGGGCCAACACAGATAGACAGACAACATTCACACTCACATTCACACACTAGGGCAAATTTAGGCTTGCCAATCAACCTATCCCCAGGTGCATGTCTTTGGAGGTGGGAGGAAGCCGGAGTACCCGGAGGGAACCCACGCAGTCACGGGGAGAGCATGCAAACTCCACACAGAAAGATCCCGAGGCCGGGATTGAACTCACGACTATTCAGGACCTTCGTATTGTGAGGCAGACGCAGTGTTGGTCATAAAGCAGAAGTAATGACCTCAATCTGTATGCAATTTTGCACCAAATCTGGAAAATTGTTAAAAATGGTACATTTAGGTTTTGGAGGGTTTTTTTCCCCACTCCAGACTGGGCCCCCTTAGGAGCCCAGTCTAGAGTGGGGGGGAAAAACCTTCATAGCAAAGCACATATACATATTACAACATACATCTCGAGATATCTAGCAACAGAGGGAAGGGAGTAGTATTCAGGATATTTATCGTCATGCTAAGTGTTAATTATAATTTATTTAAATAACACATTAAAAGCAGTTGTGCATCTACAGGGATTAAGCCTCCCTGGTCTTAAAAGGGGAAAAAAAAAAAAAAAAAGTGACCAGTTTTGAACTTTAAACCAAGGTTCCTTGAACGCACCACAATTGTGCTGAGTGTCTTTAAACATAATTTTGTCTGATGTTGCCACAAATGGATCATATTTTCACCTCATCTTGGTTCCCAAATGTTGGCTGTGTATGAATGCGAGTTTGATGACGTTATGACGTCTACTTGGCGGTTTACTCAACACAATCAGGCTAAAGAAGGGTTCGGTCGGAGGCAGATATTTACATATATCCGAATTTAAGTTGTACTTCTTTTATTTCATAGTCATATTTGAAAACAGCTCGTGTTTTCCATTTCTTCTCTTGCTGCTCTGTCTGCAAGTAAACTGTGTGTTAACCTTGAGTTCTTTGGAATGTGTTTTGACTAGCATTTGTTTTGTCTACAGAGATGGGACGAGAGAGAGGGGTGGTGGGATCGGGAAGACAGACCATTTTGGGAGGCGCAATAGAATGTTCTAGGGTTAGACTGGTCTCAAAATGTATATTGGCAAAGCTTTGAGAATATACAACAAAATACCTATTCTGTCTCTGGTGGTTTTTCAACTCGGCTTTAAAGTGTCTTAAAGAGCTTGGGAGCGAATTGTGACTTGAATTCCCTGGGAGGAACAACTGGTCCAAAACGCAACAGTTTGCAGCTAACAGGAGGACTAAACCATGTTGTATATTTGCCAGGGGGTGTAGGTTGTGTTAAACGTCCTCATTAACTTGGACCGCAAAATTTATGTTATCTATTTTATTTATTTTACAACTGACAATCTTCATATCTTTACAAAATCCATCAAGTGGCCTGTAGTGTTTATGCCACTCATGTTGGTAGTTTACCTGCATTCTCTTTGTTCTGTGCAGGCCAAATATGACGACATCAAGAAGGTGATTAAGGCGGCGTCTGAAGGCCCCATGAAGGGCATTCTGGGATACACCGAGCACCAGGTATCCACTTGTTACGTGGATTAATCACTCGCTTGATTGACGCTTGTTAACGTGTCACTCTGTCCATCCCCTTGCAGGTGGTGTCCACAGACTTCAACGGCGACACCCACTCCTCCATCTTTGATGCTGGCGCTGGCATCGCTCTCAACGACCACTTTGTCAAGCTGGTCTCATGGTAAGTGCGCCAGTATACGCGCACTGATGGATGATTTTGTATATCCTGTTACTAATGGTGACTTTTATGCACAGGTACGACAACGAGTTTGGCTACAGCACCCGCGTGTGTGACCTGATGGTCCACATGGCCGCCAAGGAGTAAACCCTCATCAATGCACTTTGTCACATTCTTCACAACAGCTTTGTTTACTACACACCTCTCCACAGATTGCAAAATATTTAAACTAGTGACCAATTCTTGCCTGAAGTTATCTGTTCTCTTGTGAGGAGTGAAGGTGGAGAGTGTCTGGTCCTGCACTGCTGCAGTCAGCGGAGAAATTAAAGTCCTCTTTGTGAGATTTACTGCCTCCTTTTCTTTTTCTTTTTGTGTGGCGTTCATGCATCACATTACCGTACTACTGTACAATCATCAGATTCAATAGATTTAAAATAGCTCCCCACTACTTCCCGGTGGATTTCTTTTCAAATGAGGGGAGATGTAGGATTACACACTGGTTAAGTAGTGTTGGTCATAAAGCAGATGTAATGACCTCAATCTGTATGCAATTTTGCACCAAATCTGGAAAATTGTTAAAAATGGTACATTTAGTATAATAGATATTCAGTGGCCTAGTGGTTAGAGTGTCCGCCCTGAGATCGGTAGGTTGTGAGTTCAAACCCCGGCCGAGTCATACCAAAGACTATAAAAATGGGACCCATTACCTCCCTGCTTGGCACTCAGCATCAAGGGTTGGAATTGGGGGTTAAATCACCAAAAATGATTCCCGGGCGCAGCACCGCTGCTGCCCACTGCTCCCCTCACCTCCCAGGGGGTGAACAAGGGGATGGGTCAAATGCAGAGGACAAATTTCACCACACCTAGTGTGTGTGTGACAATCATTGGGACTTTAACTTTAACTTTAACTATTGTACATAGTTGCAACATGTATAAAATATGAAACTCACTCCTTTCATAAATGCTATTTGTATAAATTCATTACAGCCTTGGATATTTTGCTTTTTGTATCTTAAACATTTTATTTTATATTGTAAACTTAATTATCCTTCCATTTTTACCGCTTGTCCCTCTAAATAATTAGTCCTTTCATAAATGTGAATGGTATAAATACATTATAGCCTTAGATATTTTTTTTGTATCTTAAACGCATTTTATTTTAATTTTAAATTGTATGAACTAAATTATTCATTTTTTTTACCGCTTGTCCCTCTAAATCAGGGGTCCCCAAACTACGGCCCGCAAGCCGGATCCGGCCCCCCAGCATCCAAAATCCGGCTCACAGGAAGTCCCAAGTTAAAAGTGTTAATTTTTTTTTTTTTTTTTTAATTTTATCTTTCCTTTCTAATCCATTTTATACTGCTTGTTACTCGGTGTCTCCTAGCCGCTCAGGCAAATCATATTGTCTAAAAATGAATTTTCCCATCGATAACGTGACAATGTTAAATGTTGATGAACATCAATGTTAATTGATGTTAAATGACAAAACGGATTAACTCGCTGGAATATAAAGACTATATATATACACAGGTAAAAGCCAGTAAATTAGAATATTTTGAAAAACTTGATTTATTTCAGTAATTGCATTCAAAAGGTGTAACTTGTACATTATATTTATTCATTGCACACAGACTGATGCATTCAAATGTTTATTTCATTTAATTTTGATGATTTGAAGTGGCAACAAATGAAAATCCAAAATTCCGTGTGTCACAAAATTAGAATATTACTTAAGGCTAATACAAAAAAGGGATTTTTAGAAATGTTGGCCAACTGAAAAGTATGAAAATGAAAAATATGAGCATGTACAATACTCAATACTTGGTTGGAGCTCCTTTTGCCTCAATTACTGCGTTAATGCGGCGTGGCATGGAGTCGATGAGTTTCTGGCACTGCTCAGGTGTTATGAGAGCCCAGGTTGCTCTGATAGTGGCCTTCAACTCTTCTGCGTTTTTGGGTCTGGCATTCTGCATCTTCCTTTTCACAATACCCCACAGATTTTCTATGGGGCTAAGGTCAGGGGAGTTGGCGGGCCAATTTAGAACAGAAATACCATGGTCCGTAAACCAGGCACGGGTAGATTTTGCGCTGTGTGCAGGCGCCAAGTCCTGTTGGAACTTGAAATCTCCATCTCCATAGAGCAGGTCAGCAGCAGGAAGCATGAAGTGCTCTAAAACTTGCTGGTAGACGGCTGCGTTGACCCTGGATCTCAGGAAACAGAGTGGACCGACACCAGCAGATGACATGGCACCCCAAACCATCACCCAACCATGCAAATTTTGCATTTCCTTTGGAAATCGAGGTCCCAGAGTCTGGAGGAAGACAGGAGAGGCACAGGATCCACGTTGCCTGAAGTCTAGTGTAAAGTTTCCACCATCAGTGATGGTGGATATATATATATACAGCCCGGCCCCCGGACACATTTTTTTAACCCAATGAGGCCCCCGAGTCAAAAAGTTTGGGGACCCCTGCTCTAAATGATTTATTATAAAAATACAATCAACTTGTGAAAATAAAGCTTTTCATGAAATCCACTCCTTTCAGACACCTTTTCGGAAATATTTAACTTTCAGTTTTTATTAAATTTACTCTTTAATTTTTATATAAAGGCAGATTTTCATTTTAAAGTCAAATGTCCATTTAGCCAAACCTTTTTTGGTTTTAGAGATTTGTTAGCGACGTTCCAAAAATACCTGTATGATCAGTGCCAGAGCTTGGTCCGCATTGCCGGTAGTAAGTCAGACACGTTTCCAGTGAGGGTTGGACTCCGCCAAGGCTGCCCTTTGTCACCGATTCTGTTCATAACTTTTATGGACAGAATTTCTAGGCGCAGTCATGGCGTTGAGGGGATCTGGCTTGGTGGCTGCAGGATTAGGTCTCTGCTTTTTGCAGATGATGTGGTCCTGATGGCTTCATCTGGCCAGGATCTTCAGCTCTCACTGGATCGGTTCGCAGCTGAGTGTGAAGCGACTGGGATGAGAATCAGCACCTCCAAGTCCGAGTCCATGGTTCTCGCCCGGAAAAGGGTGGAGTGCCATCTCCGGGTTGGGGAGGAGATCTTGCCCCAAGTGGAGGAGTTCAAGTACCTCGGAGTCTTGTTCACGAGTGAGGGAAGAGTGGATCGTGAGATCGACAGGCGGATCGGTGCGGCGTCTTCAGTAATGCGGACGCTGTATCGATCCGTTGTGGTGAAGAAGGAGCTGAGCCGGAAGGCAAAGCTCTCAATTTACCGGTCGATCTACGTTCCCATCCTCACCTATGGTCATGAGCTTTGGGTTATGACCGAAAGGACAAGATCACGGGTACAAGCGGCAGAAATGAGTTTCCTCCGCCGGGTGGCGGGGCTCTCCCTTAGAGATAGGGTGAGAAGCTCTGCCATCCGGGGGGAGCTCAAAGTAAAGCCGCTGCTCCTCCACATCGAGAGGAGCCAGATGAGGTGGTTCGGGCATCTGGTCAGGATGCCACCCGAACGCCTCCCTAGGGAGGTGTTTAGGGCACGTCCGACCGGTAGGAGGCCGCGGGGAAGACCAAGGACACGTTGGGAAGACTATGTCTCCCGGCTGGCCTGGGAACGCCTCGGGGTCCCACAGGAAGAGCTGGACGAAGTGGCTGGGGAGAGGGAAGTCTGGGCTTCCCTGCTTAGGCTGCTGCCCCCGCGACCCGACCTCGGATAAGCGGAAGAAGATGGATGGATGGATGGACGTTCCAAAAATCCAATCATTGCAGCAAAAGTTGCATTGCAGTATTATGGTTAAATAAAAAATTTAATTTTGTTGCTGTATTTTTTGTATTAGTATCTATGTAGGAATGATGGCATTAGCGTCCTTGCAATATACTTTGAAGTCATTTCCGTTACCAAACAACCGCTAGAGGGCGTAGTTGCATAATATGTGGATATTGCCGTATTTGTTGATGCATTACCTTAATACCTGTTATAATTGTTCTCAGAATTAATTCCTTTGTCCTTTTTCCTCTTTGGTATCATTTAACAGTATTAAAATACATTATTTTTGTATTTAAAACGTCTAAAGAATATGTGATTTCCACTTGCTCTTCGTACTGTGCGTTAATCAAATAGTTAAACCACGGCTGCTCTTCTGCTGGCGTTATTACGGTAAACCTGGCAGCACTTGTTCTGCGGTCACCGTCTTGTTGCCAGCCCCAACTTCAGAGACGAGGAGACATGCAGTTGATCCTCCATTCATCTGCTTTCCTCCGCTTTGTTTGCCTGAAGCCTCCACCCAAACGCGGATGAAGCGTCGCTGCGTTCCGTCTCCGTCTCTCGGGGCTCTTTTCGTGGAATCATTTCGCTGCTCTTTTCTGTGGACCGTCATCACCTCCCGGGCTCATCCGGCAGCTAAGACCTTAACACTTTAAGTCCTCCCGCAGCTAGAGGTTACATAAGAAGGTGCACTTTTCATTCTTTTATTCTGCCTTAGAGAGACGTCCTAGAGTCCGGGTTCATGCCAGATCTGCAGCGATTTAGTTTTCCATACCATAGCATGAATCCATTGTTGGGGGCCAGCACGCATCTCCAACAACACCCGCAGCCCAGCCAAGCACCAGGACACCCCCTCGAGTCCCCGCCTGGCCTCTTCTCGGACGCCGTTTTCGGTGCTTCGGATCCGGCGTCTTTCCTGCTGGCTAACCTCCCGGGGCCAGGAGGGCCTGAGCACCCAGGGCCTGAGTTCCCCTCGCAGACCTCCCCTTACCTCCACCACTATCCCCACCATCATCAATACCACCACACGGTGCACCATCCTCCTGCAGCCATGGCTCTCAGAAACGACCTGGGCTCCAACATCAGCGTCCTCAAGACCCTGAACCTGAGATTTAGGTGCTTTTTGGCTAAAGTGCATGAGCTGGAGCGCAGGAATAAGCTTTTGGAGAAGCAGCTGCAGCAGGCGCTGGAGGCCAACAAAGGATGCGGCGAAGGCAGGCCTCACACCCAAGATGCTGGCGTGCAGACCGGTTTTGTCGGGGCCATCCCGCTCCGACCCGGATCCCTGCCTTTCCACAACACCAACAACTCAGCCAGGAGGCCCACCTCTTTATTCCCATCCTCCCTCCAAGCTCCGGACAACTCCACCCAAACAAACACCTCTAGTAACCCGACCATCACCATCAGCCAGGACCCAACCTCCCCTGGATCCAGAACCTCCGGACCAGGCCGCTCCACCACTGCCGCGCCACGCTTCCTCCCAGGCACCATCTGGTCCTGCAACCCCACCCGCAGGTACGGAGCGGAGCGCCCCACCAGCCCAGGGGTGTCTTGGGTCCACCCGGACGGAGTCGGGGTCCAGATTGACACCATCACCCCCGAGATCAGAGCGCTCTACAACGTCCTAGCCAAAGTGAAGCGAGAGCGTGACGAGTACAAACGCAGGTAAATGGAATCGTTACTCTTTGTTTCCGAGCTGAGTCAGCACAAATACCACCCAGCCTGACCCGGTCTTTAGCCGCAGAGGCAGGTGCTGCTGCTACAAATACACCCGCTAGATAAACGGCCTTCTAAATATATGAAGAAGAATGAAGGTCAATCATGTGGAGATTAGTCACGTTGGGTCATTGGGCCTGTTGGGTGGGTTCTACAGGAAATATCGGGGTTCCATAGTGAGATTTAGTGATGGGTTGATGAGGCGTCATGAAGCGTTTCGACACATTGCAAAACTGTATTGATACTGTGTTGACACTGTGTCACTAAATACTGACATCTGCTGGACATTAAAAATCCTTACAGGCAACCTATGAACCGACTCAACTGACACTGATTTTATGACGTAGTACAGTGGTTCTCAAATGGGGGTACGCGTACCCTTGGGGGTACTTGAAGGTATGCCATGGGGTACGTGAGATTTTTTTAAACTATTCTAAAAATAGCAACAATTCAAAAATCCTTTATAAATATATTTATTGAATAATACTTCAACAAAATATGAATGTAAGTTCATAAACTGAACATCAAATCAAGTAGGCTATTTCATTTATTACAATGCAACAATGCAACAATGCAATATTCAGTGTTGACAGCGAGATTTTTTGTGGACATGTTCCATAAATATTGATGTTAAAGATTTATTTTTTTGTGAAGAAATGTTTAGAATTAAGTTGATGAATCCAGATGGATCTCTATTACAATCCCCAAAGAGGGCACTTTAAGTTGATGATTACTTCTATGTGTAGAAATCTTTATTTATAATTGAATCGCTTGTTTATTTTTCAACAAGTTTTTAATTATTTTTATATATTTTTTTCCAAATAGTTCAAGAAAGACCACTACAAATGAGCAATATTTTGCACTGTTATACAATTTATTAAATCAGAAACTGATGACAAAGTGCTGTATTTTACTTCTTTATCTCTTTTTTTCAACCAAAAATGCTTTGCTCTGATAAGGGGGTACTTGAATTAAAAACATTTTCACAGGGGGTACATCACGGAAAAAAAGGTTGAGAACCACTGACCTAGTATATACAATAATATAAACCAAGTCATTGTATTTCATTTAGGATTTTTTCATATCTTCATTTAAATAAAAATATATTTTTATCTTTTTTAGATACAGTCAATAAATAATGTGAACATGTATCATAACATGGAAATCTAAGAGAAAAGTGTTGTGAATGAGGATGCTTGTGGACTGGGAATTTTTTTTACACATTTTTATTTAAAAATAACAGTTTTTCCAACGTATTAAATTTTAGACGATTTCTCTTCTTAGTTATTATTTCTCCGGCTGTAGAAAAGACCTGCTCACAGGGCACAGAGGAGGCGTCAGTGCGACACAGTTCGCGTATCGGTCACGTGACCAAAACAGCTCATAATCGGTCACGTGACTTTCTAAAAGCGGTACGCGCACCGACACAGGGTTTTGCTCTATGAGCTCGACGCATGCGCCGATGCATCGGTGTTGCCGGACCCATCACTAGTGAGATTATTTGTACATGAATTAAAAAAATGCTCACACAGGAACGTTTGTCAGCTCGCTTTACACCGACTTTGTAAACAAAGCAAAACAAAAACATTTAGTTACATCTAACCAACAGAAACTTCTTGTCATTAGGCTCTGTTGTTCAATTCTGATAAATCTGATGTCATTGTTTACACAAACTTGCAGTTTTATGTCATCCAAAACCCCGCCCCTGATTCGCCTCTGTCTTCCACATGGATGCTGATTGGTTATGTGCAACATTGCTGAAAACTAGCGCGTCCAAGTTTTCGAAACTCCCGACTCCGAAAAGTGCAATTGAACGCCCCAAATGATATCCACCCTAATTTCCTACCAATGTAATAGTGCAGTGCTTCTCAAATTTTTGTCACCAAGTAGCATCTCAGATAACACTTGGCTCTCCAAGTACCACCATAATGACCAACATTAGAAGACAGTAGCGTAGTAGGCCTAATTATTAATCAATAACAAGGCAGATGTTTTATTTAACAAGTGTGTTTAATCGTTTTGGCCACTGTAACTTAACACACAGTTTGAATAGTAACACGGTATTTGAGTTTGAGTTTGAGTTTGAGTTTATTTCGAACATGCAAGTATACAACATGATACATCACAATCTCCAGTTTCTCTTTTCAACATGTTCGAAAAGGAGTAGGAAGAAGCAGAGCTTATTTAATCCTACCCCTTTTCTTTTACATAACAGTTGCTAAAACTTTTATTCACTTCCTGTTCTCAATTTATTCACAATATACTCCATAAGTAATCACAATAAAATAAGTAAATAAATGATAATTGGTGAAGTAAGTTACATTTCATATGTTGAGATAAGTAAGATTATTTTGTGAGTGAAAGAATGAAAGAATGGATGAGTTAAATAAATTCAGAATGTTTATCATGGTTCTTCTTCTTTGTACTTTGTAAACACTTTAAGTTTGAAGAGTTTCTTGAAGTGGATCATATTAGTACATTGTTTGATTGCTTTGCTTAATCCATTCCATAATTTAATTCCACATACTGATATACTGAAGGTCTTAAGTGTTGTACGTGCATACAAATGTTTTCAATTACATTTCTCCCTAAGATTATATTTCTCCTCTTTTTTTGAGAAGAATTGTTGTATATTATTGGGTAGCAGGTTATAGTTTGCTTTGTGTATAATTTTAGCTGTTTGCAAATTCACTATGTCGTAGAATTTCAGAATCTTTGATTCAATAAATAAAGGATTTGTGTGTTCTCTATATCCAACATTATGTATTATTCTAACTGATCTTTTTTGTAACACCGTTAATGAATGAAGTGTACTTTTGTAATTATTTCCCCATATTTCTACACATTTAAATATAGGTGAAAAAACACGGTACCTTCATCATTTCTTCGGCGTACCACTAGATTGAGCCCGCTTGCTTGGATGACAACATATGTTGCTCCAAAGCCTGCTTTAATGGTGCCTTCACAGATGTGTAAGTTACCTGAGCCTTGGGCACGATTACACCCCCATATCGTCACAGATGCTGGCTTTTGAAATTTGCACTTATAACAATCCGGGTGGTTCTTTTCCTATTTGGTCCGGAGGACACGACGTCCACAGTTTCCAAAAACAATGTGGACTCGTCAGACCACAGAACACTTTTCCACTTTGAATCAGTCCATCTAAGATGAGGTCGGGCCTAGTTTCTGGGTGTTGTCGATAAATGGCTTTCACTTTGCGTAGTAGAGTTTTAACTTGCATTTACAGATGTAGCGACGGACTGTAGTTACTGACAGTGGTTTTCTGAAGTGTTCCTGGGCCCATCTGGTGATATCCTTTACACACCGATGTCACTTTTTGATGCCTGAGGGATCGAAGGTCACGGGCATTCAATGTTGTGTTTGAATATAGGGGAAAAAACACTGTACTTTAATCAAGCGATTCTTTGGCGTACCACTAGATTGAGCCCGCTTACAACCATAGTTTGAGAATCACTGCAGTAATGTGACTTTACTCAACGACCACGAGACCATTTAGTTTGCACACTTCCCCACTAAACTGGTCGATGTTTATACTTAGTTCCTCCAGGCTCACGTTTTGACACTTATTTGCTGTCCCAAACCCATTATGATGATGGCAGTATTTATTCTCTTTTTTTGAACTGTGAATTGCAACCACTAGTTAGTCCCTCCACTTCTGCTACCAAGCCAAAATGCCGATGATTGAGAGTGCTGCATTTTGCCGAGCTGGGAATTTAGAAATATCCCAGGTCCCACCTCAAAGTGTTCCAATCAAACACAAAAACATGGCTGACCACTGCTACAAGCTAGCAATTGTTTCCCGCCCCAAAAAAATCCTTTTTTGGTATCTTAGATATTTTCAAAGAATTTTTGTCATTTTTCCACACATGCAAGACATATTGCATTCAAGTTGACTTTAACAACATTTCGAAGCACTCTGAGGTAAAAAATAATAATAAAAAAAATAAAAAATAAATAAAATCTAAATAGCCTTTTTTCCATGATGTCTTCTTAATACATAATCGACTGTGGTCGTCGGCCATGTTTTTTGTTTACGTTTTTGTTTGCTGTCTCAGCGTTCCCGACAGCTTGATTTTTCTTATCAAATCCACACCCAGTAAATTTGTGGACATTTGTTCCATCCATCCATCCATCCATCCATCCATCTTCTTCCGCTTATCCGAGGTCGGGTCGCGGGGGCAGCAGCTTAAGCAGGGAAGCCCAGACTTCCCTCTCCCCAGCCACTTCGTCCAGCTCCTCCCGGGGGATCCCGAGGCGTTCCCAGGCCAGCCGGGAGAGATAGTCTTCCCAGCGTGTCCTGGGTCTTCCCCGTGGCCTCCTACCGGTCGGACGTGCCCGAAACACCTTCCTAGGGAGGCGTTCGGGTGGCATCCTGACCAGATGCCCGAACCACCTCATCTGGCTCCTCTCGATGTGGAGGAGCAGCGGCTTTACTTTGAGCTCCCCCCGAATGACAGAGCTTCTCACCCTATCTCTAAGGGAGAGCCCCGCCACTCGGCGGAGGAAACTCATTTCGGCCGCTTGTACCCGTGATCTTGTCCTTTCGGTCATGACCCAAAGCTCATGACCATAGGTGAGGATGGGAACGTAGATCGACCGGTAAATCGAGAGCTTTGCCTTCCGGCTCAGCTCCTTCTTCACCACAACGGATCGATACAGCGTCCGCATTACTGAAGATGCCGCACCGATCCGCCTGTCGATCTCACGATCCACTCTTCCCCCACTCGTGAACAAGACTCCGAGGTACTTGAACTCCTCCACTTGGGGCAAGATCTCCTCCCCAACCCGGAGATGGCACTCCACCCTTTTCCGGGAGAGAACCATGGACTCGGACTTGGAGGTGCTGATTCCCATCCCAGTCGCTTCACACTCGGCTGCGAACCGATCCAGCGAGAGCTGAAGATCTTGGCCAGAGGAAGCCATCAGGACCACATCATCTGCAAATAGCAGAGACCTAATCCTGCAGCCACCAAACCAGATCCCCTCAACGCCCTGACTGCGTCTAGAAATTCTGTCCATAAAGGTTATGAACAGAATCGATTTATCCAGACATTTGTTCCTGTCTGGATAAATGTCACAGGAAAAGTGTTTGTTGCAACTTGAGGGTTCCAGGTTCGATCCCCGCTCCTGCCATCCTAGGCACTGCTGTGGTGTCCTTGGGCAAGGCATTTGACCACCTGCTCCCAGTGCCACCCACACTGGTTTAAACGTGGCTTAAAGATGTAGATAATGGGTTTCCCCTATGTAAAGCGCTTTGAGTCACTAGAGAAATATAAATATAGTTCACTTAAAGTTAAAGTTAAAGTACCAATGATTGTCAAACACACACTAGGTGTGGCGAAATTATTCTCTGCATTTGACCCATCACCCTTGATCACCCCCTGGGAGGTGAGGGGAGCAGTGAGCAGCATAGGTGGCCGTGCCCGGGAATCATTTTTGGTGATTTAACCCCCAATTCCAACCCTTGGTGCTGAGTGCCAAGCAGGGAGGTAATGGGTCCCATTTTTATAGTCTTTGGTATGACTCGGCAGGGGTTTGAATACGCAACCTACCAATCTCAGGGCGGACACTCTAACCACTAGGCCACTGAGTAGGTCTAACTTCACATCACCTTCATGTGCTTTTTTTTCCTGGCAACACTTTAAACCAGTTATGACCTTTTTAAGGGTTGTGGGGTGGTATAGCTCTTTTGGTGAGTGGCCGTGCCAGCCACTTGAGGGTTCCGGGTTCAATCCCCACTTCCGCCATCCTAGTCACTGCCGTTGTGTCCTTGGGCAAGACACTTTACCCACCTGCCCCCAGTGCCACCCACACTGGCTTAAATGTAACTTAGAAATTGGATTTCACTATGTAAAAGAGCTATATAAATATACTTCACTTCACTTTCCCCATTAACACTTTTAGCTTATTTGACTATACACACAGTGAACACACTTTCCCCTCACCCTCCTCCTTCCCCACGTCACTCCTCTCCATATCTGCAATGCACCATGTACTGCTAGCTGTTTCAGTGTGTGTGTGTGTGTGTGTGTGTGTGGCTGAAGGTTGCAAAACTCCTCTGCATTCTGCAAGCGTTACAGCTCCCGTTTTCTGGACTGATTGAGATGCTCTTCCAGATCTTACTTAATGTGTCGCAGTATTTAAAAAAAAAAAAAAGTGCATCTTTAATGAGATGATGCAGCAGGCCTGCAGTGGGTGTGTGAATTACACTTTACAGAGGCAGAGGACGTCGGGGCTTTTAAATGTATTAAAAGTCCAGATTTATGGCATCGACACTGGTGCACTTTTTAGTCCAACAATTTATGAGCCTGGCTCCAACTCCTCAATCTGAATTTTGGGATTTTAGCAAGACTTTTTGGAGAATTTTAGGCTTCCAACTAGCTGGGAACAGATTGGGGAAGGCCTTATTTTGTCCGCACTGGAAAGAGATTTTATAATATCTATAAAGGCATGCTTGGGTATAGGCCTGGTCCGATTAATCAATGAGTAAATCAAGTTATTGAACGATAAATGAAAATGAGCTCGATTACGTTACCGGCATTGATAAATTGCCATGTCCATACGTGTTTTGTTTTCTTCGTCTCTGATTTTTAAACTGTATGGAAGAGAGTTCACTCTGTGCATTGCTCTCACGTTTATTCAATAGCAGAAATAAGTGAATGGAATGAACTAGGGGTGCACAAAAAAATCTATTGACATCTAAATTGCGATTATTTTTCATTCCGATTCTAAATTTTTTATAAGATTACAATTTTAAAAATAGGTTTTTAGGCCATGAAACCAGAATAAGCTTTTCTAACCTAGGCTGTTTTGAAAAAGTTTCTTTACAATTATTATACCAAATAATCTACTACTCAGTGGCCTAGTGGTTAGAGTGTCCGCCCTGAGATTGGTAGGTTGTGAGTTCAAATCCCGGCCGGGTCATACCAAAGACTATAAAAATGGGACCCATTACCTCCCTGCTTGGCACTCAGCATCAAGGGTTGGAATTGGGCGTTAAATCACCAAAAATGATTCCCGGGCGCGGCCACCGCTGCTGCTCACTGCTCCCCTCACCTCCCAGGGGGTGATCAAGGGTGATGGGTCAAATCAGAATCAGAATCAGAATCAGCTTTATTGTCATTACGCAAGGTAACGAGATTGAGGCCATTCCATACAGTGCGATGTGTGCATGCTAGAAAAACAATGTGCAAATATATAAAAATTTAAAAAATGTAGAAGTGCAATGAATATGGTGTGAAATGAATATATACATGAAAAAACAAAACAAAAACAGGGTGGTTGGTGGAATGGGTTATTGCACCGAAGAGAAGGCAGTTATGAGGGACAATGGGGCAGTCCGTTCAGGATGGTTATGGCCCTGGGGAAGAAGCTGTTCTTTAGCCTGTTTGTTTTGGTTTTAATGCACCTGTAGCGCTTCCCAGAGGGCAGCAGGTGGAACAGGTCAGAGCCAGGGTGGGTGCTGTCTTTGATGATGGCACTGGCTCTGTTGAGGCAGCGGGAGGTGTAGATGTCCGTCAGAGAGGGGAGAGGGCGGCCGATGATCTTCTGAGCCGTCTTGACCACTCTTTGCAGCCTCTCCCTGTCTGCTGCAGTGCAGCTGCCGTACCATACCGTAATACAGTAGGTCAGCAGGCTCTCGATGGACGAGCGGTAGAAGGTCAGCAGCAGGTCAGGCTTCAGGTTGTACTTCCCGAGGACTCTAAGGAAGTGTAGCCGCTGCTGAGCCTTCTTGATGATTGATGTGGTGTTGACTGTCCAGGAGAAGTCATTAGAGATGTGGACTCCAAGGTACCTGAAGGTGTGGACCCTCTCTACACGCTCGCCGTTGATGTAGAGAATAATTTCACCACACCTAGTGTGTTGTGACAATCATTGGTACTTTAACTTTAACTTTAACTTTAATACATTCCGAGAATCGGTTTGAATTGAGATTGGTGTTAAATCGAGAATTGATTCTGAATTGAATCGTCAACCAAAGATTCACACCCCTAGAGTGAACCTTGCTGTCTTTAATCCACAATCTTTGTCTCTGTGTGCTCGTTGCAACTCGCTAGTGAGGAGCACCGCAAAGTAACAAAAATTGAACCAAATGAGAAAAGTGAGCCCATCAAAGTGGACGAATGTGCCAGTCTGCCTAATTTGTTGAAAAATGATGGCAAAAAGAAGACTACATTACAAAACACCCAACACAAATTTTCTAACCGGGGAAAACAGCTCTTCCAGATGTTCAGTATTTATTGAAGGTAAATTATTCATTACTAATTCTATTTTTTGTATTTTTTTAAGATAGTTTAAAGTTCTTGACTTTCTAATTACAATGGTAAAAAATACTAATGAGAAATAAAAGTATTGCGTTTGAAATGTTTCCTTGCATTGTTAGTATTTCATTAGATTATGATTACATTAGTGCTTTATTTGGTCTCAAAATAATGCTGACAATATTATTGTTTATCTGCAATAATGTCCAGCAAAATGTGTTATTGGCCTAGGCCGGGGGTCAGCAACCCACGGCTCTGGAGCCTGGGAGAAAAATATTTTTTTAGTTTTAGTATGTTTTTTGTTTGAGGACAAACATGACACAAACCTTCCCAATTGTTAGAAAGCCCACTGAGTAATGTGTTTGTGTGTATGCTTCTCTGATGAGAGTATTTGGTGAACATCGTTTTGTCCTACTAATTTTGGCGGTTCTTGAACTCACCACCGTTTGTTTACATGTGAAATCGTCCACTCCTTCTTTGTCTCATTTTGTCCACCAAACATTTTATGCTGTGCGTGAACACACAAAGGTGCGCTTTGTTGATGTTATTGACTTGTTGGAGTGCTAATCAGGCATATTTGGTCAGTGCATGACTGCAAGCTAATCAATGCTAACATGATATTTAGGCAAATATGTACATAATGATGTGCATATTGCATCGTTATGCCTCATTTGTAGGTATATTTGAGCTTATTTAATATCCTTTACTTTTATGCTCTTTGTATATAATTTAGTTTTGCATGTCTCATGACACATTATCTGTATGTAATATTGGCTGCATTTCAGATAGTTGTGTGTGTGCCATGTTGTTCCAGACCACAGCAAACATTACCTAGCTTGGCAAAGATTGTAATACATCTATTAAAAGAAGACAGCCCGTTGTTAGCCTGTTGCATACCTGCCAACTACTCCGGTTTTCCCGTAATTAGTACGGTTTTCATCAACCTATTCCGGGTTACGGTTGCAGTGATAAACAATACGGTTTTTCATTAATTAATTTTTTAAAAATTTTTTTTAAGTTTTATTCACGAAATCGCGTAACAACAATGACAATCGACACTGCTTCCAGTAACTTCCTATCGAGCCATTCCGAATGCCATGCGCGAGGCTATTTATAGCACCGCTACCAAGCACAAGGCACCAGTTGCCATTGTTTCCAAACGAGCGAACGATCATGGAATCAGCCGGAGAAAAATCGCAAACGAGTCTTAAACCGAAAAGAATACTGCAGTCATTCCGTGAAGAATATTCAAAAGCCTATCCGGGAATAATTATCCGTTCCAAAAAGGGTGAAAACTACACGAATTGCACCTTGTGCAGACAAGATTTTTCGATCGGACACGGAGGAATTAGCGATGTAAAAGACCACGTTGGGACAAAAAAACACAAGTCTAATGCCGTTGCTAGCGATACAAGTGGAAAACTTTCAACGTTTTTCGTCGCCCAAACAGATTCTTTGGATGTGATAAATGCCGAAGTTTTATTTACGGAGGCAATACATTTTAATGAAGTAAACTTATAAAGTTACCATATCATTTTTGCAGTATGATCAATCTGATAGAATAAATTTGGATTTTAGCCACAAAAAGGTAATGACACCAATGTTATCTATTGGAATTGTTTAGTACTGTTATACTGTTAAAAGTGTTTATACTATTTATGCTTTCAAGTCCAAGTTGAAGAAATCTTGTTAAATGTTGACAGCATAACTACCAAAATACAGAAGTATGTCCTTAATATTTTTGCAGTGCTATTTCTGTTGAAAAGTTAAAATGATTACATTAGAGATGTGATGTGCCACTTTTCAAGTGTCTGATGGCTTAAATTAATTTTCATTAATTTTTCATATTTTGAATTCTTTTGAAAGGCTTACAAAAAAACTACATTTGAATTGTAATTCCATGCTATTGACAGGACTATTAATTTTAATGAAGTTAGCTTACCATGTTTACAGTATGATAATTGTGATAGAAATGTGAATTTTAGGCACAGAATATTTTTTACAATTGAACAAGGCAGTAGATTATACAAGCTTGGACAGAAAGTTAATAATGACACCAATTTTTTTTTTAATGGAATTGTTTAGTACTGTTTTACCATTTGTTTACTGTAAAAAGTGTTTATACTGTTTATACTTTCAATTAACAAATTGAAGTCTTGTGAAAGGTTGACAGGATAACCGGCATTAACTGTCAAAATAATTTCAAACTATTGAAGTTAGCTTACAGAATAAACATGTCAATCAACCCATATGATTTTTGCTGTAATATTTTTGTTTTGAAAAGTCACTGTGACTGATAGAAAAGTGATGGTTTCAGCAACATTTTAACCTGTCTGAATGCTAATAATCATTTTGCGTCGGGGGGCTTCGCCCGCCTGAACCCCCCACCAGGACTTTGTCCTGGACCTACCGGGGCCTGCGGCCCCTGGACCCTGGCTACTAGGTTTTTCTGATTTCAAAAGTTGGCAGGTATGCTGTTGTACACACACATGGCCTTTGGTCATTAAAAGCCAGTCATTTCCAGGAGTTATCTCACCTTCTGAGTAGACTCTGATTTAAAAATGGTTTCTAATGTTGTCAACATGTGTAGACTATGTGTCAGCCTGCGACACATTTTGATAGTAGGCTATTATAGCAAATATAGACACTTTTGTCATGTGTTGCCTTCATTATAAGACTTCTATACGGCTTTTCATTTTTTCCGACTCCAGACATATTTGTTTTTTGTATTTCTGGTCCAATATGACTCTTTCAACGTTTTGGGTTGCTGACCCCTGGCCTATGCCTATGCCAGGGTCTGTCTGGTGCGGAAGAAGTCCATTACACCTTTGCAGAGGTGGGTAGAGTAGCCAGAAATTGTACTCAAGTAAGAGTACTGTTACTTTAGAGATTTATTACTCAAGTAAAAGTAAGGAGTAGTCACCCAAATATTTACTTGAGTAAAAGTAAAAAGTATGTTGTGGAAAAACTACTCAAGTACTGAGTAACTGATGAGTAACATACACACTCATATCATATATATATATATATATATATATATATATATATATATATATATATATATATATATACACATACATATACATTGATATATACAGTATATAATTTATATGTATTTATTTTGCTGTTTTTGTTTACATGTTAAAGGTGTTTTAATGAATATACATGCATGTTTAACATATAGATTCCTTTCTTTCATGAAGACTAGAATATAAGTTGGTGTATTACCTGATTCTGATGACTTGCGTTGATTGTAATCAGACAGTCGTGATGATAACATCCACGTTTTCAAATGGAGGAGAAGAAAAGTTCCTCCTTTCTGTCTAATACCACATGAAAGTGGTGAGTTTTTGGCATCTTAGTTGTCCAGCTTCCATATTCGTTTTTATACACTTTACAAGAAATATATTGGCGTCAAACTCCGTAGCTTGCTAGCTTGTTTGCGCTGGCTTTCGGAGACTCTTATTTTGAAAGCGCAGGCGCGATGGAGTGGCACTTTTATTGTGAAGACAGGAACGTCCTCATGTGCGGTCAGTTTTTAGGCTTTTGACGGGATGTATGGTTGGAATGAAAATATCTTTTTTCCTTCACACTTTTGATTCATTGATTGGAACTTTTATTATTAGATTGCACAGTACAGTACACATTCCGTACAATTGACCACTAAATGGTAACACCCGAATAAGTTTTTCAACTTGTTTAAGTCAGGTCATGTGACCATCTGGCTCTGTTTGATTGGTCCAACGTCACCAGTGACTGCATCTGATTGGTGGAACGAAGTGAAACGTCACCAGTAAGGCAGGCACTTTGAAGGTCTGTCTGACAGACCAAAACAAACAAAGCGTGCATTAACAGATCGATAAAAATTAGTAGCGAGTAGCGAGCTGAATGTAGATAAAAGTAGCGGAGTAAAAGTAGCGTTCCTTCTCTATAAATATACTTAAGTAAAAGTAAAAGTATGTTGCATTAAAACTACTCTTAGAAGTACAATTTATCCCAAAAGTTACTCAAGTAGATGTAACGGAGTAAATGTAGCGCGTTACTACCCACCTCTGCACCTTTGGTCCAACATTTGACATTTAGAGAAACCACTTTTTATTCCACATCCTGCACTACAATCATAATAATCCAAGTAATTTTGCCATTTATCATTTGACACATGCTTATGTAAAGCCTTCCAGCCTCATTTTACCTTTGAATCTGTTTGACTCCTAGATGGGAAGAAGAATACACAATGAGATCGGACCTGCAGCAGAAGATTGCCGACTTGCAGGAGGTAACAATAACATCATTCTGTACTGGACGTATGTTTGTGTTCTCCACATATTCATTTGACATTTTGACCGACACTTTTTATCATTTTTTGGGGGAGAGATTTGATGTTCCCCCATACTTGCCAACCCTCCCGGATTTTCCGGGAGACTCCCGAAATTCAGCGCCTCTCCCGAAAACCTCCCGGGACAAATTTTCTCCCGAAAATCTCCCGAAATTCAGGCGGAGCTGGAAGCCACGCCCCCTCCAGCTCCATGCGGACCTGAGTGACGTGTCGACAGCCTGTATTCACGTCCGCTTTCCCACAATATAAACAGCATGCCTGCCCAAACACGTTATAACTGTAGAATAATCGAGGGCGAGTTCTTGGTTTCTTATGTGGGTTTATTGTTAGGCAGTTTCATTAACGTCCTCCCAGCGTGGCAACAACACACAACAACAGCAGTCATGTTTTATTCTACCGTAAAGCAGTTCGTCTGCCGTAAACAGCAATATTGTTGTAATATATTGAGTTGGAGGCAATAACCAGGCGAGGTGATGAAGTACGTCTCTTTACTGTAGACTTCGGAACAGACTCACACACTTGACGTCAGGTGCGCAACACCACGTAAATCGTTGGCCAACCAAAAAGTAACCCCAGTACGCTATAGCCAACATTCACCAGGAGATGGCAACAGACAAACATAGATCACTCTATTACATTACTCCCCTTTTAGAAATGTAGAAGTTACTGAAAATAAATAAACAACCCAACCAAAAAATGCAGCAGCTCAATTAAAAAACTGTACTTAAGCCACATTCTTTTTTTTTTTTTTTAGTACTGAACTCTTAACGCTCATTTGTAAACAATAACATACTTATTATACAAACGGTATTTGTACACCTTTAAGACAGATTTTTATACTGTCTTCAGAGATTCCGTTTTTTTGGTGGTACTCGAAACCTTTCTGGGTACCTGCAAAAGGGTGTTCAGCATGGTTAGAAAAATAGTGACAGAGAATAGAACAAGGATGGACAATTCAACCCTTAACTCAACAATGAGTAGATGAGTGTTATGTGTGTGTATATGTGTAAATAAATGAACACTGAAATTCAAGTATTTATTTTATATATATATATATATATATATATATATATATATATATATATATATATATATATATATATAATACAATAAATATATATATATATATATATATATATACATAGCTATAATTCACTGAAAGTCAAGTATTTCTTATATATATATATATATATATATATATATATATATATATATATATATATATATATATATGAAATACTTGACTTGGTGAATTCTAGCTGTAAATATACTCCTCCCCTCTTAGCCACGCCCCTAACCACGCCCCACCCCCCACCTCCCGAACTCGGAGGTCTCAAGGTTGGCAAGTATGTGTTCCCCCTTTCTCCCAAACACAGTATAATTAGACTCTGTGTAGTTTGTCGTTCCAACTCCGTACAGTAGATGGCATTGTAGCTGCTTCATAACACACCTCATACCACTGCTGACTCCAATCTCACCTGTTTCTCAATATAGGGACACATCAGACGTATTATGAGGTGTACATTATCTTAATAATGATAGCCTAGGAAACCTCACAAATGTTTTTTGTGGTGAATAAGGGTTAAAAATAGAAGATAATGTTGCACAGTGTTTAGTTGTTGTCCTCCCACAATCTAATGCCACATTTACATTGCAGTCCTGTGGGAGACACTGTATGTATGATGACGTGTGTGAGTGTGTGTGAGTGTGTGTGAGTGTGTGTGTGTGTGTGTGTGTGTGTGCAGCATGATATAATATTATGGTAGGATATCTTAGCTTTTCTCACACACAAGGGAATGCAATGCATACTTGGTCAACAGCCATACAGGTCACACTGAGGGTGGCCGTATAAACAACTTTAACACTGTTACAAATATGCGCCACACTGTGAACCCACACCAAACAAGAATGACAAACACATTTCGGGAGAACATCCGCACCGTAACACAACATAAACACAACAGAACAAATACCCAGAACCCCTTGCAGCACTAACTCTTTTGGGACGCTACATTATAGACCCTCCGATACCCCCTAACACCCCCCCCCCCCCCCCCCCACACACACACCTCAACCTCCTCATGCTCTCTCAGGGAGAGCATGTCCCAAATTCCAAGCTGCTGTTTTGAGGCATGTTAAAAAAAATAATGCACTTTGTGACTTCAATAATAAATATGGCAGTGCCATGTTGGCATTTTTTTTCCATAACTAGAGTTGATTTATTTTGGAAAACCTTGTTACATTGTTTAATGCATCCAGCGGGCCATCACAACAAAATTAGGCATAATAATGTGTTAATTCCATCCATCCATCCATCCATTTTCTACCGCTTATCCCTTTTGGGGTCGCGGGGGACGCTGGAGCCTATCTCAGTTACAATCGGGCGGAAGGCGGGGTACACCCTGGACAAGTCGCCGCCTCATCGCAGGGCCAACTCAGATAGACAGACAACATTCACACTCACATTCACACGCTAGGGCCAATTCCACGACTGTATATATCGGCATACCTGCCAACTACTCCGGTTTTCCCGTAATTAGTACGGTTTTCATCAACCTATTCCGGGTTACGGTTGCAGTGATAAAAAATACGGTTTTTCATTAATTAAAAAAAATAATTTTAAAAAAAGTTTTATTCACGAAATCGCGTAACAACAATGACAATCGACACTGCTTCCCGTAATTTCCTATCGAGCCATTCCGAATGCCATGCGCGAGGCTATTTATAGCACCGCTGCCAAGCACGAGGCTATTTATAGCACCGCTGCCAAGCACGAGGCCATTGTTTCCAAACGAGCGAACGATCATGGAATCAGCCGGAGAAAAATCGCAAACGAGTCTTAAACCGAAAAGAAAACTGCAGTCATTCCGTGAAGAATATTCAAAAGCCTATCCGGGAATAATTATCCGTTCCAAAAAGGGTGAAAACTACGCGAATTGCACCTTGTGCAGACAAGATTTTTCGATCGGACACGGAGGAATTAGCGATGTAAAAGACCATGTTGGGACAAAAAAACACAAGTCTAATGTCGTTGCTAAATTTGGATTTTAGCCACAAAAAGGTAATGACACCAATGTTATCTATTGGAATTGTTTAGTACTGTTATACTGTTAAAAGTGTTTATACTATTTATGCTTTCAAGTCCAAGTTGAAGAAATCTTGTTAAATGTTGACAGCATAACTACCAAAATACAGAAGTATGTCCTTAATATTTTTGCAGTGCTATTTCTGTTGAAAAGTTCAAATGATTACATTAGAGATGTGATGTGCCACTTTTCAAGTGTCTGATGGCTTAAATTAATTTTCATTATTTTTTCATATTTTGAATTCTTTTGAAAGGCTTACAAAAAAACTACATTTGAATTGTAATTCCATGCTATTGACAGGACTATTAATTTTAATGAAGTTAGCTTACCATGTTTACAGTATGATAATTGTGATAGAAATGTGAATTTTAGGCACAGAATATTTTTTACAATTGAACAAGGCAGTAGATTATACAAGCTTGGACAGAAAGTTAATAATGACACCAATTTTTTTTTAAATGGAATTGTTTAGTACTGTTTTACCATTTGTTTACTGTAAAAAGTGTTTATACTGTTTATACTTTCAATTAACAAATTGAAGTCTTTTGAAAGGTTGACAGGATAACTGGCATTAACTGTCAAAATAATTTCAAACTATTGAAGTTAGCTTACAGAATAAACATGTCAATCAACCCATATGATTTTTGCTGTAATATTTTTGTTTTGAAAAGTCACTGTGACTGATAGAAAAGTGATGGTTTTAGCAACATTTTAACCTGTCTGAATGCAATCAATCATTTTACGTCGGGGGGCGAAAGCTGAACCCCCCACCAGGACTTTGTCCTAAACCTACCGGGGCCTGCGGCCCCTGGACCCTGGCTACTAGGTTTTTCTGATTTCAAAAGTTGGCAGGTATGTATCGGTATCGATTGATATCGTAATCGGTAATTAAGAGTTGGACAATCTCGGAATATCGGATATCGGCAAAAAAGCCATTATCGGACATCTCTAACCACAATGATCAACATTAAAATACAGTCGCATAGTAGGCCTAAGTATTAATTAAAAACAAGGCAGATGTTTTATTTGACAAGTATATGTTTGTCCACTGTAACATTAAACACAGTTTGAACAGTAACACTGTTTGAATATGCACTACTCAAGTGACTCTTTGGCATACCACGAGATGGAGCCTGTGTACCACGAGTGGTACACTCATAGTTTGAGAATCACTGTTATAAAACATACAACAATGTAAGTTGAATACAATCCAATTTCCCATAGGAAACAATGTTAATATAAATAATCTATTCCAAGGTCAAACGGTGGCCATTATAAAAACTTTATTATGAACTGTACAGGTAATTGTTCGAGTAATGTCTCAATGTACCTAAATGCCATACAAGTGTAAAAACAAGTTACCTGCGGTTAAAGGCCTACTGAAATGCAATTTTCTTATTTAAACGGGGATAGCAGGTCCATTCTATGTGTCATACTTGATCATTTCGCGATATTGCCATATTTTTGCTGAAAGGATTTAGTAGAGAACATCGACGATAAAGTCCGCAACTTTTGGTCGCTGATAAAAAAGCCTTGCCTGTACCGGAAGTAGCAGACGATATGCGCATGATGTCACAGGTTATGGAGCTCCTTACATCTTCACATTGTTTACAATCATGGCCACCAGCAGCGAGAGCGATTCGGACCGAGAAAGCGACGATTTCCCCATTAATTTGAGCGAGGATGAAAGATTTGTGGATGAGGAAAGTGAGAGTGAAGGACTAGAGGGCAGTGGGAGCCATTCAGATAGGGAAGATGCTGTGAGAGGCGGGTGGGACCTGATATTCAGCTGGGAAAGACTAAAACAGTAAATAAACACAAGACATATATATACTCTATTAGCCACAACACAACCAGGCTTATATTTAATATTCCACAAATTAATCCCGCATAACAAACACCTCCCCCCTCCTGTCCATATAACCCGCCAATACAACTCAAACACCTGCACAACACACTCAATCCCACAGCCCAAAGTACCGTTCACCTCCCCAAAGTTCATACAACACATATATTTCCCCAAAGTCCCCAAAGTTAGGTACGTGACATGCACATAGCGGCACGCACGTACGGGCAAGCGATCAAATGTTTGGAAGCCGCAGCTGCATGCGTACTCACGGTACCGCGTCTGCGCATCCAACTCAAAGTCCTCCTGGTAAGAGTCTCTGTTGTCCCAGTTCTCCGCAGGCCAATGGTAAAGCTTGACTGTCATCTTCCGGGAATGTAAACAATGAAACACCGGCTGTGTTTGTGTTGCTGCAGTCGGCCGCAATACACCGCTTCCCACCCACAGCTTTCTTCTTTGCTGTCTCCATTGTTCATTGAACAAATTGCAAAAGATTCACCAACACAGATGTCCAGAATACTGTGGAATTTTGCGATGAAAACAGACGACTTAATAGCTGGCCACCATGCTGTCCCAAAATGTCCTCTACAATCCGTGACGTCACGCGCAGGCGTCATCATACCGAGACGTTTTCAGCAGGATATTTCGCGCGAAATTTAAAATTGCACTTTAGTAAGCTAACCCGGCCGTATTGGCATGTGTTGCAATGTTAAGATTTCATCATTGATATATAAACTATCAGACTGCGT
Organism: Nerophis lumbriciformis; assembly: GCF_033978685.3. Classification (NCBI taxonomy): domain Eukaryota; kingdom Metazoa; phylum Chordata; class Actinopteri; order Syngnathiformes; family Syngnathidae; genus Nerophis; species Nerophis lumbriciformis. The sequence goes on along the minus strand of NC_084551.2, from coordinate 6,302,107 downwards.
GGTCGGTAGTAGTGGGTTTCAGTAGGCCTTTAATAATAATACACAAGATGTCCGACACGGCACTGTGCTCTCGAGTAGTTGTTGTGTTTTTCTTTGTTTCTTGCATTGAACATAGGGAGCACCGTCTACCGAGTTAAATGTTTTGTGTGTTAAACACACTTGGCCATTAAAGCTATTTCTAATTCTGTAAAAAAAAAAAATCCTCTTTGGTTAAGGCAGCGTTTCTCAAAGTGTGGGGCGCGCCCCACTGGTGGGGAATAGAGACATGACAGGTGGGGCGCGAGGAACGGGAGGAAGGTGGCACTTTTATTGTATTTATTATTGAACTTGATGCAAGTTATTTGATTTATTATTGAACTTGATGCAAGTTATAACACTTTTGTTTTATTTATTATTGAACTTGATGCAAGTTATAACACTTTTTTTTTATTATTATTGAACTTGATGCGAGTTATAACACTTTTGTTTTATTTATTATTGAACTTGATGCAAGTTATAACACTTTTATTTATTTATTATTGAACGTGATGCAAGTTATAACACTTTTTGATTTATTATTGAACGTGATGCAAGTTATAACACTTTTTGATTTATTATTGAACTTGATGCAAGTTATAACACTTTTTTGATTTATTATTGAACTTGATGCAAGTTATAACACTTTTTTGATTTATTATTGAACTTGATGCAAGTTATAACACTTTTATTTGATTTATTATTGAACTTGATGCAAGTTATAACACTTTTTTTGATTTATTATTGAACGTGATGCAAGTTATAACACTTTTTTTTATTTATTATTGAACTTGATGCAAGTTATAACAGTTTTTTTGATTTATTATTGAACGTGATGCAAGTTATAACACTTTTTTTAATTTATTATTGAACTTGATGGAAGTTATTTTATTTATTATTGAACTTGATGCAAGTTATACCACAGCTGCACAGTTATTTTATTTATTATTGAACTTAATGTTATTTTATGTTATTGAGTTCGAATGTATACAACTTGATGTTCAATAAATTTGAAAATGTTAAAGCTTGGCATTAGCGCTCTGTTGGGGCGATGGGGGCAGGTGGGGCTTGAAAACTCCCCCTTGTCCAAAGTGGGGGATGACAAAAAAAGTTTGAGAACCACTGGGTTAAGGGTTGATTTCACATTTTATAAAGTGGTTGTCACATTTTTGGGTGTAATAATAGATGATAAAATGAACTGGAAACATCATGTAAAAAATATACAACATGAAGTAGCAAGAAACACGTCATTAATGAATAAAGCAAAACATGTTCTAGATCAAAAATCACTCCATATATTCTACTGCTCACTAGAGGCTGAAAATGTGTGAAGTGACTCGTGCTGGTTAAAGCAACCAACAACAGAGCAGTTTTGGTCTTCGTGTCGTACCATGGGCATTGTGTCATTTGGACTACAAATGCTCAAACATTAGATAAAATGGCGGACTCACACAAAGACCTTTGGGTAAGCCTTGACCATATATAGAGATATCCGCAGACGTTACAGGTCTAAAAAACGTCACGGGACTGACACATTCCAAACAGACCGTTTGTAGGAAGTAGAAAGGAAGGCAAGAGGGTTTTATAAATATCTCTGCAATTCGTCCGCAGTTTGATTTCACATTTCCAGGACTAATGCAGATCGCAAATACACATAAGCAGGTACCGTCATGTGAAAAAAGTTGGTTTTAGGACCCCTTTTAAAGCAGCTCGTCAGCAGGAGGCACGCATGAGTAAGTCAACAGAAGACAATTATTGCTGTTCTGAAGTAGTAGATGATGCATTTAGGATTTACATGTGGTTTCTTGTACAGCTGAAAGCTTTTATTGCGTGCATGCCATCCTCTTGCATAATGCACACCTTCTAGCATGTGTTTGTGTGCATGTGGCTTCCTGTTTGTGTGTACAGTATATCTTATGTACTGTAAGTGCACAGTTATGATCAGACATTTGCACAAACCCATCGTGGGACTTTATATCATATTTCAATTTGGGCTCCTAAAGATTTGTTTGAACCAATTACACAAGGTCAACATTATGCAAGCAATAATGGTTCAAATGTACAGTATAGTGTACATAGTAGGGTCGGGGAAATGATCGATTCTTAGATGCATCACAATTAGGACGTGGGGCGATTCTGAATTAATGGACAAACGATTATTTAAGTTTGTTAGATAAAGTAATACATATGGTTCTGTAATTGGATCTAGCATAAAAACTCGATGTCCGATATCGGCCGATAAATGCTTTAAAATGTAATATCGGAAAGTATCGGTATCGGTATTGGTTTTAAAAAGTAAAATGTATGACTTTTTAAAACGCCGCTGTGTACACGAACGTAGGGAGAAGCACAGAGCGCCAATAATCCTTAAAGGCACTGCCTTTGCGTGCCGGCCCAATCACATAATATCTAAGGCTTTTCACACACACAAGTGAATGCAAGGCAAACTTGGTCAACAGCCATACAGGTCACACTGAGGGTGGCCGTATAAACAACTTGAACACTGTTACAAATATGCGCCGCACTGTGAACCCACACCGAACAAGAATGACAAACACATTTCGGGAGAACATCCGCACCGTAACACAACATAAGCACAACAGAACAAATACCCAGAATCTCTTGCAGCACTAACTCTTTCGGGACGCTACAATACACACCCTCCGATACCCCCTACACCCCCCCTCACACACACCTCAACCCCGCCCACCTCAACCTCCTCATGCTTTCTCAGAGAGAGCATGTCCCAAATTCTAAGCTGCTGTTTTGAGACATATTAAAAAAAATAATGCACTTTGTGATTTCAATAATAAATATGGCAGTGCCATGTTGGCATTTTTTTCCATAACTTGAGTTTATTTATTTTGGGAAACCTTATTACATTGTTTAATGCATCCAGCGGGGCATCACAACAAAATTAGGCATATAGATGAGGTGGCGACTTGTCCAGGGTGTACCCCACCTTCCGCCCGATTGTAGCTGAGATAGGCTCCAGCGCCCCCCGCGACCCCGAAGGGAATAAGCGGTAGAAAATGGATGGGGGGATGGATGTGTTAATTCCACGACTGTATATATCGGTATTGGCTGATATAGGAATCGGTAATTAAGAGTTGGACAATATAGGATATCGGCAAAAAAGCCTTTATCGGACATATCTAATAAAAACACATTAGAGCAAAAACACAGGAGAAGAGAAGCCATGCTAACCGCTAAGCTGACTTGAATATGAGGTAGTGAAACAAAAGAATAGGGGCCTAATCGATGAAGATCCAGATACCACACACTAAATTGCGTGTACTATTAGTGGCCGTGTTTTGTGTGATCTACTAAGACTGCGTGTACAATTGATAACTGGTGCAGACCAACCTATTTAAATGAGGTTTTTGCATGTGCTACTGCATGCTTTCACTCATTCAATGCACATTCATGTTATCATGCTCCGACCTGCAGCGTTTTGAAACTTTCAGCAGATGAGTACCAATTTTTTTCCTGGGCATTCTAGACGCAGTGCATCTGCAATGGACCCACTTTTTTTTTCAGCACACTGAAGGTGCGCTCATGGAAGATGCTGGCACTGCGAGCGTAAAAAAAGCACATTGCAAGAAGATTGTTCCATATACATTCAGGAGCTTATACATATTAGTCATAAATAGGGATGTAACAATATGAACATTTTATATCACGGTTCAATCAATCAATCAATCAATCAATGTTTATTTATATAGCCCTAAATCACAAGTGTCTCAAAGGGCTGCACAAGCCACAACGACATCCTCGGTACAAAGCCCACATAAGGGCAAGGAAAAACTCACCCCAGTGGGACGTCGATGTGAATGACTATGAGAAACCTTGGAGAGGACCGCATATGTGGGTAACCCCCCCCCCTCTAGGGGAGACCGAAAGCAATGGATGTCGAGTGGGTCTGACATAATATTGTGAGAGTCCAGTCCATAGTGGATCCAACATAATAGTAAGAGTCCAGTCCATAGTGGGGCCAGCAGGACACCATCCCGAGCGGAGACGGGTCAGCAGCGCAGAGATGTTCCCAGCCGATGCACAGGCGAGCGGTCCACCCCGGGTCCCGACTCTGGACAGCCAGCACTTCATCCATGGCCACCGGACCTGTGCCCCCCCACCCCTCAAGGAAAAGGGGAGCAGAGGAGAAAAGAAAAGAAACGGCAGATCAACTGGTCTAACAGGGGGGCTATTTAAAGGCTAGAGTATACAAATGAGTTTTAAGATGGGACTTAAATGCTTCTACTGAGGTAGCATCTCTAATTGTTACCGGGAGGGCATTCCATAGTACTGGAGCCCGAATAGAAAACGCTCTATAGCCCGCAGACTTTTTTTGGGCTCTGGGAATCACTAATAAGCCGGAGTTCTTTGAACGCAAATTTCTTGCCGGGACATATGGTACAATACAATCGACAAGATAGGACGGAGCTAAACCGTGTAGTATTTTATACGTAAGTAGTAAAACCTTAAAGTCACATCTTAAGTGCACAGGAAGCCAGTGCAGGTGAGCCAGTATAGGCGTAATATGATCAAACTTTCTTGTTCTTGTCAAAAGTCTAGCAGCCGCATTTTGTACCAATTGTAGTCTTTTAATGCTAGACATAGGGAGACCCGAAAATAATACGTTACAGTAATCGAGACGAGACGTAACGAACGCATGAATAATGATCTCAGCGTCGCTAGTGGATAAAATAGAACGAATTTTAGCGATATTGCGGAGATGAAAGAAGGCCGTTTTAGTAACACTCTTAATGTGTGATTCAAAGGAGAGAGTTGGGTCGAAAATAATACCCAGATTCTTTACTGATTCGCCTTGTGTAATTGTTTGGTTGTCAAATGTTAAGGTGGTATTATTAAATAAATGTCGGTGTTTAGCAGGACCGATAATCAGCATTTCCGTTTTCTTGGCGTTGAGTTGCAAGAAGTTAGCGGACATCCATTGTTTAATTTCATTAAGACACGCCTCCAGCTGACTACAATCCGGCGTGTTGGTCAGCTTTAGGGGCATGTAGAGTTGGGTGTCATTTTTTCATACAGCATGATTATAAAACATTATTACCTTAAAGTATGATTCACATTCAGAATTTTCCATCCTTCTATATATGGTAGTTGGAGTTGCAGACAACTTCATTGCTGCTAAATAGCAGTTTTCAGTAATGTCACAGAAGATGCAGGATTTGCTTTAACATTTAAGTGGGGAAACTTCCTATAAGAGGACAGCTGTAGTGCTGTATTCTGAGGATCATGTCATATTTAATTTGAACTTTTTTTTTTATTTTTTAATGGTCCTCAGTAGTCCCGTACAAATTTGTGTGAATTATGCAAAATTATTGAAATTTGGTCCCCATGAACCATATTAACTCTTTTTTCCCCAGGGTCCCCAGTAAGAATGATCAGCACATTACTTCATCAATCCAGAGATTTAAAGACGTGTATGAGCTAACTGGGCAGTGGACATTTTACCAATTTTTTTTTTATGCCTCCACAACCTGTAGAAAGGGTGGTCCCCACAAGTGATGATCAAAAACTTGGTCCCCATTCCAAATGATAACCAGTATGTGTGTGTGTGTGTGTGTGTGTGTGTGCAGGACCTGCAGGAGAGTGAAGGTTGTCAGGACGAGCTGGCCGTCAGAGTTCAGCAGCTGAAGGCCGAGCTGGTTCTGTTCAAGGGCCTCATGAGCAATGTCAGCGTCGTAGAAACTCTCAGCGTTGTTTGCTTGTGACGCCATCAAGAAAAGCTGACGCGTGTCTTTGGGTCCCTGTAGAACCTCTCAGACCTGGACACCAAGATCCAGGAGAAAGCCATGAAAGTGGACATGGACATCTGCCGCAGGATCGACATCACAGCTCGCCTCTGTGACGTTGCCCAGCAGAGGAACTGTGAAGACGTCATCCAGATGTACCAGGTGGAGTTCACAGTCTTCATGTTTGTCACATTGATTTATGAACGCCGAGTTAAAATCGGCTTTTCTGCAGGTCCCAAGCAATCAGTCGTCGTTGAGCCTGCGCCGCAAACAAACGCCTCAGTCGGTGAACGGCAGCGAAGGAGACGAAACGACGGTCAGCACCTCGGAGAGCGACGCAGGCGTGACCAAGGAGGAGGACCATCAGCAGCAGCAGCACGGCGGCTCGGCAGCCAATCAGATCAATGAGGAGATGCAAAGGATGCTGAACCAGCTGTGAGTGGTCATGTGACTCATTGGTGACCTATCATGGCGCACCTTTGAACCTTCTATCCCTTCATGTGTTGAAGACGCGAGTGTGAGTTTGAGGACGACTGTGACAGTCTGGCCTGGGAGGAAACGGAGGAGACATTGCTTCTGTGGGAGGATTTCCCAGGATGCACTCTGCCTCCAGATCCCGCCCACCCACCTGGAGAGGTAGGCTGCCTAGCTAGTTCACGAGATGCAGCAATATCTGTTTACCCATACAGTATATCAATGTGTCTATGTACTGTATCTTATCTATTTTCTATAATGACATTATTTTTTTGTGGGTGGGAAATTTATATTTTGCATTATAATTTCAGCAAAATGTCATGTAAATTAAGTGTTTTTTTAAGGGGAAAAATTTTGACTTTTTGGTTTAAAAGTTTAATACATTTTTGGGATAAAATATAGCTTTTAAAACAACATATATATATGACTTTTAGGGTAAAAATGTAATGTTTTAGTGAGGAAATATAACATGTATTGCATTCTGGCTATTAAAATACGTATGGAAATATGGATTTTACAGGAGTAAAATTTTGTGGTTGTCTCTTTTAAGTGTTTTGGGTAATGTTTTTTTTTTAGAAAAAAATAATATAATTTTTAAGAGGGAATAAATATTGTTTTGGGATAAACCAAGTGTTTTTTCGTCCAAATGTTGTTATTTTTGTCATGTCTGTATTATCATGTTTTGTTTTAAGTCATGTTTTGTTTAGTTTCTGTCTTTTCACTCCCTTGTCTGGTCACCATAGCAACCATTAGTTTTCACCTGTCACGTCACGCACCTGTTTCACGTTTTGAGTCACGCACCTGCTTTCACTAATCATGTCCATAGTATTTAAGTTCATTCATTTTCTGTTGTTCGGCCTGACGACCTCACACCCCATATATGCTTCTGCACACCCTTATGATCCTTGCTGCTCTTTTTTCATGCCGGTTCCAGGCCAAGTAAGTTTTTGTTTATCAAGCCACAGTTTATGTTTTGTTTAATTGTTCATAGTTTCCGCCACTGTGCGCGCTTTGGTTTGATCCTTTTTTGTAGTTCTAGTGTTTCAATAAATCATGTACCTTCATTCCCGTCTCGCCCGTGCCAACTTTCCGTTGCATTCCGGAAAAGCAAACTCCCAAGATCAAGTCGTGACAATTTTGTGTTAAAATTATATTTAAATTGAATAGAAATGCTTTAAGGTCAAAAAGTAATGCTTTTGTGAAAAATTGTAACATTCTGTGGGTTTGATGGAGACAGAATTGTGTTACGGGGCTACAAATTGATTGCGCTTTTATTTATTTAATTATTTCCCTTAAATTATTATTCTTTTAAAGGAAGTTTTTATTTTACTCTCAGTAAAACAGGAAATCAGCACAAGTTCTGTTTTCACAGCCAGGTGTGTGTATGTTGTTTGTTTGATTAGCATGTCGCCTTACATAAAAGAAGTGTACTACACAGTATCGATCATCTGGTCATGTTGTTTTTTTTCTGTCCACCAGGAAGACTGTCTGGAAAAAGTGATAAATGACACAGAATGTTTGTTCAAGTCCAGAGAGAAGGAATACCAAGAGACCATTGACCAGATTGAGGTTAGACACTTTTCCGCCATGAACCAGGAAGTAGGTTGTTAAAGGGGAACTTTAATTTTTGGGGGAATTTTTCCCATCATCCACAATCCGTATTTGATACAAGAGCACACGTATTTCTCGTCTCTGTGCGTTTTAAATAGTGGAAAAACTGCTAGCAAGAGGCAGCTACAAATGCGGGTAATGAGGACTCATCTATTCCGCCTGTAAAACCCTCTAAAAAAATGTCACAATTCTGAACTCTGAAAGCAAAATTCCCCTTTACCTAACATTTAGGCCTTGACTTTCTTTTAGTTTTTATAAATGCCCAAATTAAGGCCTCTATTTAGTCGCCGGGTTAGTTGCTGGACTACTAAAGCAAACAAGTACGGCAAAAAACATAAACATTAACATTGTGGCTAACATATTTTTTTTATTTCCAGCATTAAGGCACTTATCTACCTCTGCATGCACTTTAAAATGTTGCGACTCAGTTGTTGGTGTGAAAGTGATACGTACAGTTGTTTGCAAGAGTAGAGTCTCAACATTCCACACTCAGAGAACATAATTGTTACATTCTGTCGAGGAGCTGTGTACAATAAACGTGAGGAAACTTTTTAAGGTTAAGACAGTGGCCTAGTGGTTAGAGTGTCCGTCCTGAGATCGGTAGGTTGGGAGTTCAAATCCCGGCCGAGTCATACCAAAGACTATAAAAATGGGACCCATTACCTCCCTGCTTGGCACTCAGCATCAAGGGTTGGAATTGGGGGTTAAATCACCAAAAATGATTCCCGGGCGCAGCCACCGCTGCTGCCCACTGCTCCCCTCACCTCCCAGGGGGTGATCAAGGGTGATGGGTCAAATGCAGAGAATAATTTCGCCACACCTAGTGTGTGTGTGACAATCATTGGTACTTTAACTTTAACTTTAACTTTAACAAATGTTGCCTTAAAGGAGGGCTCATATTTTAGGGCACCAAGGCAAGTTAGAAGGGCACCAAAGCAAACATATATATATATATATATATATATATATATATATATATATATATATATATATATATATATATTTTTTTAATTTATTTATTTTTTTAATTTTTTTAATTTTATTTATTCATTATTAATATAAACTTGTTGGCTTTTTGATAGAGGGAGTTTTTTTAATTTTATTATTTATTAATTTTTTTAAGTTATGTACATTTATATGTACATGTAGATGATGTATCGAGACAGATCCATTAAAAGTTTGAGCAGAAATATGGCATAAAGGAATTAACTATACACCATAAAACATTAACAAAATGATGTGTCACATAAATGGTTTTTGAAGTAATACATTTGTGACATGAAAAAAACACAAGTAATGTAAAACAAACATGGTATTTACTTTTTGATATGAATATAAAACTCAAGTCATTTTGGCTAATGAAGATGAAGTCTAATAAACAAGCTTTGTTGTTCTCTTGGTTCAGTACAACAGTTTGGCCCCCCAAAAAAGAGGAGTGACACCTCTCACATCGAATACACAATCTTCACAGTCTTCGTTCAATTCGATGAGATGACAAAACATTTGAGCTAGTATTGATGTTATTTGAACACTGATACAGTTTGCAGTTAAATAAAGGACGAGTAAACATCCCAGTAAACAAACTAAAGACTTTATAAACAAGTTGTGACAACGTTCACGACACATCACCTGCTGCATGTTTCCTCACATCATTAACTCTCAGTCACAACTGATGGACGCTGTATTGAGAAAATAAAAGTTACATTAAATAGTTTTCTCCTTTGCTGTATACTTTTAGTGTGGGGACAAGTGCGTCCGTCTCCCAATATTGTCCACACCTGTCTCCATCTAAACACAGCAGTGCGCTCTTAAACACACGCCGGGTAGCGAGGGAAAATGACGTTGGCTCCGTTTACTCCGAGGGGAAATCTCCCGAGCAAAGTCTGTGTCGTTAGGCGTATTACTAACCGTTGGGAACTTTATCGCAAATTATCGTTATACTGTTTATTGTTGCATCCCTCGTCCATTAACAAGCAAAAAGTCAAGGGTGGTCACGGCATGTTCTTGCCGCAAATGTTGATACATTTTTTTTAGGGCATTACGGCAAATGATAGGGCGGTCGCGGCTTTTGCCGCAGTTGCCGTGGTTAAATTCGAGCCCTGGACTACCACCACAACTACGTCACACAAGTATCTAATCAACGCTATCAATGTGTTAGGGCGAGTATCGATTTGAGAACATACATGCTCAGCTGATCATTGAACTTTGCCTCCTCCAGCTGGAGTTGGCCACAGCAAAGAGCGACATGAATCGCCACCTGCACGAGTACATGGAGATGTGCTCCATGAAGAGAGGCCTGGACGTCCAGATGGAGACCTGCAGGAGACTCATCACGCAAAGCGGAGACAGGTACGCACTCGGCCCGTCATGTGACGACATCACCCGCCCCTCAACACGTCCCTCCTTCTCCCTCAGTAACACCACGGCTGCGCAGACATCCTCCGACGACAGCGATCAAAGAGAGAGCGACAGAAGCTCGGCGTCGCCTCCGTCTTCCGCCAGTGCCGGGAGGTCCTGACATATCGTTGCCGGGGTCACGTGATCCCCAAACAGTACACAACGCTACCCTGTAACGACATCATTCACATCCCTTGTAGTCAGTATGCATTCTCTCCATCATCATCTAGTCTGAGCTTGGCTTTCTTACATCAACATTTAGTAGGATTTGGTACAAAAAGTTAAGTAGTAAAAAAACGCTTAAAAATTATGAACAAGATCTTGGCTTATTTATATAGACTAGTGCCTATATAACTCAACCATTTATATATACACATCAATAGGCTAAATGAACCTCTTAAACATAAGATCTTGGCTTTTTTATGTAGTTTTTTTGGGGCAAAATGTTTCTGAATATGCCATATTTAGGATGCAAAATAGTATTGCTATGGATTAAATTTAACTTTTTCTGGGGGAGTAAAATATCATTTTTTGGGGGGAAGCGGCAAATATTTGCTATTACAAACAAAAATGTTTGTGAATGTTAGGAAAATGCAGGGTTGTCAGCGTGGAGTGTTAGTTTGGGGCCTAAATATTGGCGTAAAAAAAGCAAAAATATACCGTATTTTTCTGGCTATAACATACTTGCCAACCTTGAGACCTCTGATTTCGGGAGATGGGGGTGGGGCGGGGCGTGGTTAAGAGGGGAGGAGTATATTGACAGCTATAATTCACCAAGTCCAGTATCTCATATATATATACACTAGAGATGCGCGGATAGGCAATTTATTTCATCCGCAACCGCGTCAGAAAGTCGTCAACCATCCGCCATCCACCCGATGTAACGTTTGATCAGAACTGCACCCGCCCGCCATCCGCCCGTTGTTATATATCTAATATTAATAAAAATTAAAAAAAAGGGTGAAAACTACGCGAATTGCACCTTGTGCAGACAAGATTTTTCGATCGGACACGGAGGAATTAGCGATGTAAAAGACCACGTTGGGACAAAAAAACACAAGTCTAATGCCGTTGCTAGCGATACAAGTGGAAAACTTTCAACGTTTTTCGTCGCCCAAACAGATTCTTTGGATGTGATGAATGCCGAAGTTTTATTTACGGAGGCAATAATTGAGCATGGACTTCCAATCGCACTGGCTGATCACATGGGACAGTTAATAATGTAATGCAACCTTTAAAAATCATTACGCGGTGATCGCGATCCCAAAAATAAACTTTTCTTGCATGATAATGTCCAGAAAAATTCGCTTTATATTACTATAGAGTCCTTTTAACGAATGAGTTTGATGGTTTATCACAAACCTTAAATGAAAGAAGTCCTTTGTTCTCCTGCACCATGGCCTTGCTTCGTGTTTGGTGCGCGTGTCGGCTGTATTTCACAGCACGACATACTGTTAAAAATGTTTATACTATTTATACTTTCAATTAACAAATTGAAGTCTTGTGAAAGGTTGACAGGATAACTGGCATTAACTGTCAAAATAATTTCAAACTATTGAAGTTAGCTTACAGAATAAACATGTCAATCAACCCATATGATTTTTGCTGTAATATTTTTGTTTTGAAAAGTCACTGTGACTGATAGAAAAGTGATGGTTTTAGCAACATTTTAACCTGTCTGAATGCTAATAATCATTTTGCGTCGGGGGGCGAAGCCCTGAACCCTCCACCAGGACTTTGTCCTGGACCTACCGGGGCCTGCGGCCCTTGGACCCTGGCTACTAGGTTTTTCTGATTTAAAAGTTGGCAGGTATGGTGAGGTTATAAAGCTTTTGCCTGTTAAAGAAAGGAGACTGATCCAATGGAGCACAGACTTGCGCGTGCAACGCTGTCACGACCCAGACGCACACCAGTGCGCAATCATATGGGAGCCGCGCTGAGCGCACCTCCAAGCGCGTCTCGCTGCCGGCGACGGCCAGGTATGGGCCCACGCTCCAGCGCCATCCATTTTCAGGGCTAGTTGATTCGGCAGGTGGGTTGTTACACACTCCTTAGCGGGTTCCGACTTCCATGGCCACCGTCCTGCTCTCTATATCAACCAGGGTGAGCCCCACCCCTTTCGTGAGCGCACTGCGCGCGGAGTGACCCCTGTTACGCGCCCCCGGCAACAGGGGTGGCAAGCAGGTAAGCTGCGCGGGCGGAGCGCGCGGAGTGACCCATGTTACGAGCCCCCGGCCACGGGGGTGGCGGGCAGGTAAGCTGCCTACCTGCTGCGCGTGACGCCGGCCGCGGCGAAAGCGGACGAGGCGGGGTGTCGGTGCGGTGGGCGCGGTAGTGACCCTGGACGTGCGTCGGGCCCTTCTCGCGGATCGCCTCAGCTACGGCTCCCGGTGGGGCCCTCTCCGCGTCCCTTCTCCGCTCCGTAAAAGTGTCCATCTCTTTTCTTTTTTTTTCTTCTGTTGTGGCATATGCAGCAGGTGCCTGCTCGTTTTTCGTATGTGGGTAACAACATTTAACTATGTATATATATTTACGAATTGGTTTAACTGCCACCCGCAAAAAAAAAAATAAAAAAAAAATAAAATAAAAATATCTAATTAATCCGCCCGACCCGACCCGCGAGCGGATAAAATCTTATTTTTTTTAATTTCATCCGCCCGATCCGCGGATAATCCGCGGACTCCGCGGTTGTGTCCGCAAACCGCGCATCTCTAATATACACATATATATATATATATATATATATATATATATATATATATATATATATATATATATATATATATATATATATATATATATATATATCCTGAAAATATGCAAACAAAACTGTGTTTAGATAATTCATACTTCAAACTTGCATAAATAAATCTTAAGGAAAATAACATAACTTGGCTTCTGAGAGCTTCAAAATGTAATGAATAAAATGCTAAAGTTGTTGATAAACAAGCAATTATATTAATAATTAAATGTGGTCATTTTAAATTAATTATGATAATTTAAAATTAATTATTTCAAATATGTTTATTTTAATGTATAATTCTATGGCTGGATGTAATAAGGAGTCAGAAAAAATACAAATAAAAATACAATTAATTTTGATGTTTTTAGCAAAATATAGTAAACTTTTTTTTTTTAATTAATAAATATATTTATTTTTAGGTAAAATAAACATAATACAATGTATCCCTAGTCTGGATGATTTAGTCCTTGTCACCCTGTTGTCCTCCCGTCTTGAAAAAAGGCTGTCCTCACTCAGGTCCGCATGGAGCTGGAGGGGGCGTGGCCTCCAGCTCCGGCTGAAAATCGGGAGATTTTCGGGAGAATATTTGTCCCGGGAGGTTTTCGGGAGAGGCGCTGAATTTCGGGAGTCTCCCGGAAAATTCGGGAGGGTTGGCAAGTATGGGCTATAAGTCGCTCCGGAGTATAAGTCGCACCAGCCAAAAATGCATAATAAAGAAGGGAAAAAACATATATAAGTCGCACTGGAGTATAAGTCGCATTTTTTGGGGAAATTTATTTGATAAAAGCCAACACCAAGAATAGACATTTGAAAGGCAATTTAAAATAAATAAAGAATAGTGACCAACAGGCTGAATAAGTGTACGTTATATGAGGCATAAATAACCAACTGGTATGTTAACGTAACATATTATGGTAAGAGTCATTCAAATAACTATAACATATAGAACATGCTATACGTTTACCAAACAATCTGTCACTCCTAATCGCTAAATCCCATGAAATCTTATACGTCTAGTCTCTTACGTGAATGAGATAAATAATATTATTTGATATTTTACGGTAATGTGTTAATAATTTCACACATAAGTCGCTCCTGAGTATAAGTCGCACCCCCGGCCAAACTATGAAAAAAAACTGCGACTTATAGTCCGAAAAATACGGTAAATGCAATAAAGACAGATTTTGTTGTGGCCAAATGTGATTTTTCTTTACAAAAATATTGGCCGAATTTAACATTTGGACACAAAATGTAGTGCTATTCCAATAAGTAAATTTTGTGTTTTTTCCCGTGATAATTGCATTTTACAAGGCAAAGTATTTTCTTTTTGTGTTCAAATTAGTGCTAAAAAAGAAACATTTCTAAAATCAGATTAATCACACTTTTAAATTTTGATTAACCGCAATTAATTGCAGCATCCACTACTTGTTGTCGATGTACTTATAGCGTTCTTGCGAGCGGCTGCCTCAAAAAGGTGTTTTACTGTCAGACGGTATTTTGAAATGGTTGTACTTCTATGAAAAGAGAATATGCAAATGACCTTAATTTGATCTAAACTCCTGTAGTTTTGTAGCAAGATTTGCCAGTTAGTCTCCTCACTCATATTTGCACTGATGTATGCATGGGCCTGATCGCCGACCGTATAACAACCCACGCTGCCTTTACAAGTAACCTTCCGCGGAGCGCGTGCGCTCAATGTAAATGGATCAATCTGCGTTTACACATGATTATCGTGACCATTTTGTGTGAATAATCGCATGCGTTAACTTTGACAGCCCTTTTTAAAACCTAATATTTTTTTTGAGGAGACAAAATATATCATTTTGAAGTTTTGAGCATTCTGTAGGCTGTTGGAGGAATTGTTAAAGGGGAACATTATCACCAGACCTATGTAAGCGTCAATATATACCTTGATGTTGCAGAAAAAAGACCATATATTTTTTTAACCGATTTTCGAACCTAAATGGATGAATTTTGGCGAATTAAACGCGTTGTGACGTCACATCGGGAAGCAAACACATTACAAACACCGAGTCAAATCAGCTCTGTTATTTTCCGTTTTTTCGACTGTTTTCCGTACCTTGGAGACATCATGCCTCGTCGGTGTGTTGTCGGAGGGTGTAACAACACGAACAGGGACGGATTCAAGTTGCACCAGTGGCCCAAAGATGCGAAAGTGGCAAGAAATTGGACGTTTGTTCCGCACACTTTACCGACGAAAGCTATGCTACGACAGAGATGGCAAGAATGTGTGGATATCCTGCGACACTCAAAGCAGATGCATTTCCAACTGGACTGGACAGATCAGCTTTCAGGAAAAGAGAGCGGATGAGGGTATGTCTACAGAATATATTAATTGATGAAAACTGGGCTGAAAAAAGACCATATATTTTTTTAACCGATTTCCGAACTCTAAATGGGTGAATTTTGGAGAATTAAACGCCTTTCTAATATTCGCTCTCGGAGCGATGACGTCACAACGTGGCGTCACATCGGGAAGCAATCCGCCATTTTCTCAAACACCGAGTCAAATCAGCTCTGTTTTTTTCCGTTTTTTCGACTGTTTTCCGTACCTTGGAGACATCATGCCTCGTCGGTGTGTTGTCGGAGGGTGTAACAACACGAACAGGGGCGGATTCAAGTTGCACCAGTGGCCCAAAGATGCGAAAGTGGCAAGAAATTGGACGTTTGTTCCGCACACTTTACCGACGAAAGCTATGCTACGACAGAGATGGCAAGAATGTGTGGATATCCTGCGACACTCAAAGCAGATGCATTTCCAACGATAAAGTCAAAGAAATCTTCCGCCAGACCCCCATTGAATCTGCCGGAGTGTGTGAGCAATTCAGGGACAAAGGACCTCGGTAGCACGGCAAGCAATGGCGGCAGTTTGTTCCCGCAGACGAGCGAGCTAAACCCCCTATCGACCCTAGCTTCCCTGGCCTGCTGACATCAACTCCAAAACTGGACAGATCAGCTTTCAGGAAAAGAGCGCGGATGAGGGTATGTCTACAGAATATATTAATTGATGAAAACTGGGCTGTCTGCACTCTCAAAGTGCATGTTGTTGCCAAATGTATTTCATAAGCTGTAAACCTAGTTCATAGTTGTTAGTTTCCTTTAATGCCAAACAAACACATACCAATCGTTGGTTAGAAGGCGATCGCCGAATTCGTCCTCGCTTTCTCCCGTGTCGCTGGCTGTCGTGTCGTTTTCGTCGGTTTCGCTTGCATACGGTTCAAACCGATATGGCTCAATAGCTTCAGTTTCTTCTTCAATTTCGTTTTCGCTACCTGCCTCCACACTACAACCATCCGTTTCAATACATGCGTTATCTGTTGAATCGCTTAAGCCGCTGAAATCCGAGTTTGAATCCGAGCTAATGTCGCTATAGCTTGCTGTTCTATGCGCCATGTTTGTTTGTGTTGGCTTCACTATGTGACGTCACAGGAAAATGGACGGGTGTATATAACGATGGTTAAAATCAGGCACTTTGAAGCTTTTTTTAGGGATATTGCGTGATGGGTAAAATTTTGAAAAAAACTTCGAAAAATAAAATAAGCCACTGGGAACTGATTTTTAATGGTTTTAACCCTTCTGAAATTGTGATAATGTTCCTCTTTAAGCATATATTACAGCGTATATCAGCACAATAAATACGGCTTTTTATGGGGGGGAATATTTAGTTTTTGTGGGTTTTATAGGAATTTCAGGTAGAGTTACTGCAAGGAAGTTATATAATTTAAGTGGACCCCGACTTAAACAAGTTGAAAAACTTACTCGGGTGTTACCATTTAGTGGTCAATTGTACTGTGCAACCTACTAATAAAAGTCTCAATCAATCAATCAATCAAAGTTTGCAAAAATATGCTTTTTAGGGAGGAAATTAAATTGCAGATAGGCTTAGGTTTAGGCTTAGACTTAAACAAACTTTAATGATCCACAAGGGAAATTGTTCCAGACAGTAGCTCAGTTACAAAGGATGGAAAGGATAATGCACACAAGGGCACAAAAAGAGGGTGAAAACAAAAGGTATAAAGTAGACTAAAAATGTACCATAGTAGCAATTTAAAATATAACATATATGTAATATTTACATATTATATATACGGTATATGATATACAGTATATCCTGATATATTTGATTATTATATTATATTATATTATTATATACTGGAGAGGAGGCTACGCCGGATAGTCGAACCTCGGATTCAGGAGGAACAGTGTGGTTTTCGTCCTGGTCGTGGAACTGTGGACCAGCTCTATACTCTCGGCAGGGTCCTTGAGGGTGCATGGGAGTTTGCCCAACCAGTCTACATGTGCTTTGTGGACTTGGAGAAGGCATTCGACCGTGTCCCTCGGGAAGTCCTGTGGGGAGTGCTCAGAGAGTATGGGGTAACGGACTGTCTGATTGTGGCGGTCCGCTCCCTGTATGCTCGGTGCCAGAGCTTGGTCCGCATTGCCGGCAGTAAGTCGGACACTTTCCCAGTGAGGGTTGGACTCCGCCAAGGCTGCCCTTTGTCACCGATTCTGTTCATAACTTTTATGGACAGAATTTCTAGGCGCAGTCAAGGCGTTGAGGGGATCTGGTTTGGTGGCTACAGGATGAGGTCTCTGCTTTTTGCAGATGATGTGGTCCTGATGGCTTCATCTGGCCAGGATCTTCAGCTCTCACTGGATCGGTTCGCAGCCGAGTGTGAAGCGACTGGGATGAGAATCAGCACCTCCAAGTCCGAGTCCATGGTTCTCGCCCGGAAAAGGGTGGAGTGCCATCTCCGGGTTGGGGAGGAGATCTTGCCCCAAGTGGAGGAGTTCAAGTACCTCGGAGTCTTGTTCACGAGTGAGGGAAGAGTGGATCGTGAGATCGACAGGCGGATCGGTGCGGCGTCTTCAGTAATGCGGACGCTGTATCGATCCGTTGTGGTGAAGAAGGAGCTGAGCCGGAAGGCAAAGCTCTCAATTTACCGGTCGATCTACGTTCCCATCCTCACCTATGGTCATGAGCTTTGGGTTATGACCGAAAGGACAAGATCACGGGTACAAGCGGCCGAAATGAGTTTCCTCCGCCGGGTGGCGGGGCTCTCCCTTAGAGATAGGGTGAGAAGCTCTGCCATCCGGGGGGAGCTCAAAGTAAAGCCGCTGCTCCTCCACATCGAGAGGAGCCAGATGAGGTGGTTCGGGCATCTGGTCAGGATGCCACCCGAACGCCTCCCTAGGGAGGTGTTTAGGGCACGTCCGACCGGTAGGAGGCCGCGGGGAAGACCCAGGACACGTTGGGAAGACTATGTCTCCCGGCTGGCCTGGGAACGCCTCGGGGTCCCACAGGAAGAGCTGGACGAGGTGGCTGGGGAGAGGGAAGTCTGGGCTTCCCTGCTTAGGTTGCTGCCCCCGCGACCCGACCTCGGATAAGCGGAAGAAGATGGATGGATAGATGGATATATTATTATATACTATATACAATATATAAAAAGTCCCAATTACCATGTACAATATTACAGTATATGTAACAGCTGCAGCATAAAATAGAGAGTAGATCCAGCAGGAAATATACATTATAAACAAAAAGAGGAAGCTAATATAAAAGCGGTCAGGTAATAGACAAATATCATCTACTGCTGTATGGCGAGTGATTATACAGCTGGATGGAGTGCGAAGATCTAGAATTTAATGGCAATAAATAATAATAATAATAATAATAATACCTGGGATTTATATAGCGCTTTTCTAAGTACCCAAAGTCGCTTTACATGTAGAACCCATCATTCAGTCACACCTGGTGGTGGTAAGCTACTTTCATAGCCACAGCTGCCCTGGGGTAGACTGACGGAAGCGTGGCTGCAATTTGCGCCAACGGCCCCTCCGACCACCACCATTCATCAATCAATTCACCGGTGTGAGTAGCACCGGGGGAAAAGGGTGAAGTGTCCCGCCCAAGGACACAACGGCAGCGATTTTTGGATGGTAAGAGGCGGGGAGCGAACCTGCAACCCTCAGGTTTCTGGCACGGTTGCTCTACCCACTATGCCATGAACAACATTTTAAATACACAGCCATGCTGTCCAATCCTAAACTTAACATATAGTGCTTAACTTTTTTTGTACAATTTCCTACTAAATTCTCCTACAATTACAAGATAGTGGAAAATATTGCTTGTGTTTCTTGTGACGTGGTCCTCATGCTTTAGACGGACTGTAGCGTTTAAAACCAAGGTATGTTCATCACCATATTAATTGTCTATTGTTGTTGATATCATACAAGCTACGTGTACTGGCGCTCACGTCTACGGCCACGTTTGTAACACCATGTCACCAATCAGCGTTTTACTGCCTCGCAGCTGCAGTGTGTGTTTTCTTTTCTACCGTTATTAGGGTCGCAAATGTACACAAACTATGCTTTGTTTAATGAGCAAAACTTAAAAAGTCTGCTAATCTAAAAGGAATGCGTGGCATAGTCACCGGTGTTTCTTAGTGGTCAATTATGTGGGATGGGAAGACATGAGTTCTGGAAGTTATGATATTCAAGTAGACCAGGGGTCGGCAACCCAAAATGTTGAAAGAGCCATATTGGACCAAAAAAAAAAAAAAAATCTGTCTGGAGCCGCAAAAAACTAAAATCCATATTACATACAGATAGTGTGTCATGAGATATAAATTGAATTAAGAGAACTTAAAGGAAACTAAATGACCTCAAATATAGCTACAAATGAGGCATTATGATGCAATATGTACATATAGCTGTCACGTTCAAACACTGAGGACATCTGTTAAACAAGACAAAAGGCAAGGAATCAAACAGTGACAGAATTCAATTTGGACTCAATTGAGGAGAGACAATCCTGCACCATGCTCTGACGAAGAAGGTTTTCGTCACCTCCTTTATTCAGATGTTCAATGTTCACGCACCAACACATGTCACAGCAGGAATGGTAAGTGTGTAAAAGAGTCATTGTTTTCGGTCGCTTTGAAGTCCAAGAAGAGGATTTCTCGGGCTTGGGCTCTTCCTGGATCCAGCTGGGGCAGGTGTTGGAGGACAATGGATAACCCCTCCCGTCTCCTGACCACAGTGACTTCAAGAGGGCAGCGGGTCGTAAATAGCGTTGACCTCGGTTACCAAATAGTTGGAAGAGAGTTTGTGAAATACTTCAGAGAGAGTTCGTTTAACACTTCAAAGAGAGTTCCTCTGGGAGTTGAGCAGATCCTGCCATCTGTCCGTGTTGAAATCACAGTGGCGTTTCACGAGCCTTCTTCCTCTTGTTAGGCCTCGAAAGACAGCATTCATAATACAACGTTTCTTTTGTGATAACTTACAAACAATTATTCCAACATAGCTAGCCTAAATAGCATGTTAGCATTGATTAGCTTGCAGTCATGCAGTGACCAAATATGTCTGATTAGCACTCCAACAAGTCAATAACATCAACAAAACTCACCTTTCATGCACAACCTTAAAAGTTTGGTGGACAAAATGAGACAGAAAAAGAAGTGGCATAAAACACGTCCTAGAAAGTTATACATGTAAACAAACTACGGTGAGTTCAAGGACCACCAAAATTAGTAGGACAAAACGGCACTCGCCAAATACTCGAATCAGTGAAGCATGTTTAATATAAACAGTGTGCTTTATAACAATTAGGGAGGTTTGTGTCATGTTTGTCCTCCTACAGAAACCATATTAAAACAAAAAATAGATCGTTTTCCCCTCATCTTTTTCCATTTTTCATACATTTCTGAAAAAGCTCCAGAGAGCCACTAGGGCGGTGCTAAAGAGCCGCATGCGGCTCTAGAGCCGCGGGTTGCCGACCCCTGAAGTAGACCGACAGCATTAAGAGAGGCGAGTTTGAATGTTGAATGACAAGCGTGTGAATTGTGTGCCAGTCAACCCCCAAGGGTGCGTCCACACCTCTCATGTTTGGCTCGGTTAAAAAGAAAATCCGGTGCCTTTGCTCTGCTTGTGCTGTTCATTTGGTCAAGCGTGAACCCGTCACACAAATGGTAAAGCCCGCTCAAGTGAACTCCGATATGGTTCGGTTCACTTGAGCTCAAATGTGAACACTACACAAAGACAAAATGTTACAATGTCATTAAAAGTAGTGATGTGTGGATCGATACGAAAAAAAACGATACCGCTGATACCAGATCTTTATTCTCTAATATTGATTCTCAAATCAAAATATCGATACTTTTGATACTTTAGTTTAGGGGTGTCCAAACCTTTCCACCAAGGGCTGCATACTGCAAAAGTCAAGTGTGTGGTGGCCATTTAGATTTTTTTTATTTTTTTATTTTTTTATTTACAAAAATTGCTAAAAAGACATATTATATATGTTTAAAGACAAAACTCTGTGTTTAAAAAATTCATCTTTTTGTCATTAAATTCCAATTTTTTGCACTTTTTTTCTTACATTTTTACTGTTGTTTTTTTAAAGATAGATATGGTATTATTTGAAAATACTCAACTTTTTTAATTTAAGCAGACACGCTGCACTAAGTATCCGTATCGGATTGGTATCGCTGATACGAGCTGGAATTTTACTTGGTATCGGATCGGAAAGAAAACCAGTGGTATCGCACATCACTCGAAAAATGCACGCAGAAAGACGAAAATATGTAAGAGAAAATATGTTAAAAGTAGAGATGTCCGATAATATCTTGCTTTAAAATGTAATATCGGAAATTATCGGTATCAATTTTTTATTATCAGTATCGTTTAATTTTTTTTAATTTTATTTTATTTTTTAAAATTAAATTTAACATAAAAAACACAAGATACACTTACAATTAGTTTCTTTCTGTTATTAATATTCTGGTTCCTACATTATATATCAATATATATCAATACAGTCTGCAAGGGATACAGTCCTTAAGCACACATGATTGTGCGTGCTGCTGGTCCACTAATAGTACTAACCTTTAACAGTTAATTTGACTCATTTTCATTAATTACTAGTTTCTATGTAACTTTTTACATAATAAATGTTTTTCATTTATTTATCTTATTTTATTTTATTAATTTTTTTAACAAGGACCTTATCTTCACCATACCTGGTTGTCCAAATTAGGCATAATAATGTGTTAATTCCACAACTGTATATATCGGTATCGGTAATTAAGAGTTGGACAATATCGGAATATCGGATATCGGCAAAAAAGCCATTATCGGACATCCCTAGTTAAAAGTGTTGTCTTTGCGCTGCTCTCTCCCTCTGTGTGTGTGAGACGACCTTTAAAAGTTTATTTTACAAGCTTTTTGTCAAATCTGCACTGCTGATTATAGGAGAATATAACAATAATGTACAAATTCAACACTTTGGTTTGAAATAGATGACTTACTGTACATCACATACAGTGTTTCCTGTACATTTACTTGTATACATTTGGCGGTACCTGTTCGCCATCGCTCATTAACACATCATGATGGGACTATTTGTGAATATAGCTTGTCCGTACGTTAAATAGCATCGTCACCCGTCTACTTATCTCAAATTCGCACCTGGTCTGCTAGAGAATAAGAATACATAGTAGGAAAGAGTGTTTTTGGCTTTGTCGCTATATTCAGACGCTTCTAAATTGTCTATTTCACGAAAAAAAGCAACTAGCGAAACATTTAGCAACTTTTTCTGGTCTTATTGGACACGTTTAGAACAGCTGTGGAGTCCCCTCCATCTAAAAGTACTCACAGGCAACAAAAAAACAAAAAAAACATAAAAAGGCGACAGAAGAAAGTTTCATGTTTTTTGCCAACTTTTTGTCTCTCTAACAGCGTTTATAAAAAAAATGACATACACATGCTTCATGACTATTTATGCAAATTAAACGATGATGTAGTCTGTCTGGTAAAGTCCCTACTTTATTTATACTGTATGTATGTTATTCACCAGGAGTGTGGACGCAGACTTAGACACAACAATGACAATGACAGTACTACTACTACTACTATTAATAATAATAACAATAATAATAGTAATAATAATAACTTTAGGGTTAGGGTTAGGGTCATTTGCTTAATTAAGTTTGCTGCCAAGTGCCAAAGCGCAGAAAAAAAAATTATTGGCGTAAAAAGAGGCTTTTGTTTCACCTCACCGATGTGCTTGATATAACTGAACTTATTTTTGAAAACCTGTTAAAGGTTTGCACATAAAAAAAAGAAGGCGCAGTGTAAAAAAAAATTAAAAAAATTTAACAATCAACATTTTGGCTTATAAACATGTCATTGAGAAACACTGTAAATAGCAAACTGCCATAAAGCTGTTGTGTTTATCAGTCAATTGGACATACGAGTGAGCTAAACAAAGAAGTTGTTCATCTTTACACACTTTTGGAGCTTGCCTTACGTGGATGCATGGCGTTTAATTGACAATATATAAAGCGGGAAGTCAGAGAAGAATAATTCCTTCCTCTTTCTGAGGCAACATGTATGTATGCATGTGCCAGTGTGCAGGTGTATGAGCTTTATGACTGAACAGCAAACAATGTATCCATAAGAAAAGACACTGAGCCAATCGCACTCTATAAAAAGACAATACCACGAGCTTAATTGCTGTGACAGTGTGCAACAAAGCACTACGCACAATTTTGAAGAATTCTGTTCGTTACACGAGAGGTGTCCAGGCTGGTCCACTAATAATAAAGACCACTAAAAGTAGATGCTCCACGATGGCCATGGCAATAACAAATAATCTATGCTTCTCGTTTATAAGTCAGTGTGCCATTAATTGCATTGAAATGAAACGATTCACGTTGAAAATATTACATATGGTTGCTTTATATTGAATGGCTTTCTGTCCACAGGAGTGTATGCTGTTGCCAGGTCGATTGGATTATTGACCATACAGGAGTGTAAACAGAAAAAAAAAAAATATTGTTTGAGATTAATTTCAAGTTTTTCTTGGATTTCAAGCGTGCTCCTGTCAGTAAATAGTGTACATACTGTATGTAAAAGCTTGAAACGTCGACAAAGCGTCCTTGCAGAGCTGCAGGACGTTCTGTCAAACAAAAAGGGAAGAGAATAAAAAAAATGTATCTGAGCAAGAAGACGACTGTGCGTGTGATTATTTGTGAGAGAAACCTAAATACCGCCTCCAAAATGACCAAAAACATACACTTTAATGTACTACAACAGGAGCAAAAACATACATTATAAAGTACCACAACAGGGCGAAAACATACACTTTAAAGTACTACAACAGGGATAAAACATACACTTTAATGTACTACAACAGGGGCAAAAACATACACTTTAAAGGACTACAACAGGGGCAAAAACATACACTTTAAAGTACGACAACAGGGGGAAAAACATACACTTTAAAGTACTAGGGGCAAAAAAATTACACTTTAAAGTACTACAACATGTCCAAAAACATACACTTTAAAGTACTACAACAGGGGGAAAACATACACTTTAAAGTACTACAACAGGGGCAAAAACATACACTTTAATGTACTACAACAGGGGCAAAAACATACACTTTAAAGTACTACAACAGGGCAAAAACATACACTTTAATGTACTACAACAGGGGCAAAAAAATACACTTTAAAAGACTACAACAGGGGCAAAAACATACACTTTAAAGTACTAGGGGCAAAAAAAATACACTTTAAAGTACTACAACATGACCAAAAACATACACTTTAAAGTACTACAACAGGGGGGAAAACATACACTTTAAAGTACTACAACAGGGGCAAGACATACACTTTAAAGTACTACAACAGGGCAAAAACATACACTTTAATGTACGACAACAGGGGCAAAAACATACACTTTAATGTACTAGGGGCAAAAACATACACTTTAAAGTACTAGGGGCAAAAAAAATACACTTTAAAGTACTACAACAGGAGGGAAAACATACACTTTAAAGTACTACAACAGGGGCAAAAACATACAATTTAAAGTACTACAACATGACCAAAAACATACACTTTAAAGGACTACAACAGGGCAAAAACATACACTTTAAAGTACTACAACAGGGGCAAGACATACACTTTAAAGTACTACAACAGGGCAAAAACATACACTTTAATGTACTACAACAGGGGCAAAAACATACACTTTAAAGTACCACAACAGGGGCAAAAACATGCACTTTAAGGTACTACAACAGGGCAAAAACATACACTTTAAAGTACTACAACAGGGCAAAAACATGCACTTTAAAGTACTACAACAGGGCAAAAACATACACTTTAAAGTACTACAACAGGGCAAAAACATACACTTTAAAGTACTACAATAGGGGCAAAAACATGCACTTTAAGGTACTACAACAGGGCAAAAACATACACTTTAAAGGACTACAACAGGACAAAAACATACACTTTAATGTACTACAACAGGGGCAAAAACATACACTTTAAAGGACTACAACAGGACAAAAACATACAATTTAATGTACTACAACAGGACAAAAACATACATTTTAAAGGACTACAACAGAGGCAAAAACATACACTTTAATGTACTACAACAGGGGCAAAAACATACATTTTAAAGGACTACAACAGGACAAAAACATACACTTTAATGTACTACAACAGGGGCAAAAACATACACTTTAAAGGACTACAACAGGACAAAAACATACACTTTAATGTACTACAACAGGGGCAAAAACATACACTTTAAAGGACTACAACAGAGGCAAAAACATACACTTTAATGTACTACAACAGGGCAAAAACATACACTTTAATGTACTACAACAGGGGCAAAAAATACACTTTAAAGGACTACAACAGGGGCAAAAACATACACTTTAAAGTACTACAACAGGGGCAAAAACATACACTTTAAAGTACGACAACAGGGGCAAAAACATACACTTTAATGTACTAGGGGCAAAAACATACACTTTAAAGTACTAGGGGCAAAAAAAATACACTTTAAAGTACTACAACAGGAGGGAAAACATACACTTTAAAGTACTACAACAGGGGCAAAAACATACAATTTAAAGTACTACAACATGACCAAAAACATACACTTTAAAGGACTACAACAGGGCAAAAACATACACTTTAAAGTACTACAACAGGGGCAAAAACATACAATTTAAAGTACTACAACATGACCAAAAACATACACTTTAAAGGACTACAACAGGGCAAAAACATACACTTTAAAGTACTACAACAGGGGCAAGACATACACTTTAAAGTACTACAACAGGGCAAAAACATACACTTTAATGTACTACAACAGGGGCAAAAACATACACTTTAAAGTACCACAACAGGGGCAAAAACATGCACTTTAAGGTACTACAACAGGGCAAAAACATACACTTTAAAGTACTACAACAGGGCAAAAACATGCACTTTAAAGTACTACAACAGGGCAAAAACATACACTTTAAAGTACGACAACAGGGGCAAAAACATACACTTTAATGTACTAGGGGCAAAAACATACACTTTAAAGTACTAGGGGCAAAAAAAATACACTTTAAAGTACTACAACAGGAGGGAAAACATACACTTTAAAGTACTACAACAGGGGCAAAAACATACAATTTAAAGTACTACAACATGACCAAAAACATACACTTTAAAGGACTACAACAGGGGCAAAAACATACACTTTAAAGTACGACAACAGGGGCAAAAACATACACTTTAATGTACTAGGGGCAAAAACATACACTTTAAAGTACTAGGGGCAAAAAAAATACACTTTAAAGTACTACAACAGGAGGGAAAACATACACTTTAAAGTACTACAACAGGGGCAAAAACATACAATTTAAAGTACTACAACATGACCAAAAACATACACTTTAAAGGACTACAACAGGGCAAAAACATACACTTTAAAGTACTACAACAGGGGCAAGACATACACTTTAAAGTACTACAACAGGGCAAAAACATACACTTTAATGTACTACAACAGGGGCAAAAACATACACTTTAAAGTACTACAACAGGGGCAAGACATACACTTTAAAGTACTACAACAGGGCAAAAACATACACTTTAAAGGACTACAACAGGGCAAAAACATACACTTTAAAGTACTACAACAGGGGCAAGACATACACTTTAAAGTACTACAACAGGGCAAAAACATACACTTTAATGTACTACAACAGGGGCAAAAACATGCACTTTAAAGTACCACAACAGGGGAAAAAACATGCACTTTAAGGTACTACAACAGGGCAAAAACATACACTTTAAAGTACTACAACAGGGCAAAAACATGCACTTTAAAGTACTACAACAGGGGCAAAAACATACACTTTAAAGTACGACAACAGGGGCAAAAACATACACTTTAATGTACTAGGGGCAAAAACATACACTTTAAAGTACTAGGGGCAAAAAAAATACACTTTAAAGTACTACAACAGGAGGGAAAACATACAATTTAAAGTACTACAACATGACCAAAAACATACACTTTAAAGGACTACAACAGGGCAAAAACATACACTTTAAAGTACGACAACAGGGGCAAGACATACACTTTAAAGTACTACAACAGGGCAAAAACATACACTTTAATGTACTACAACAGGGGCAAAAACATACACTTTAAAGTACCACAACAGGGGCAAAAACATGCACTTTAAGGTACTACAACAGGGCAAAAACATACACTTTAAAGTACTACAACAGGGGCAAAAACATACACTTTAAAGGACTACAACAGGGCAAAAACATACACTTTAAAGGACTACAACAGGGCAAAAACATACACTTTAAAGTACTACAACAGGGGCAAGACATACACTTTAAAGTACTACAACAGGGCAAAAACATACACTTTAAAGTACCACAACAGGGGCACAAACATGCACTTTAAAGTACTACAACAGGGCAAAAACATACACTTTAAAGGACTACAACAGGGCAAAAACATACACTTTAATGTACTACAACAGGGGCAAAAACATACACTTTAAAGGACTACAACAGGACAAAAACATACACTTTAATGTACTACAACAGGGGCAAAAACATACACTTTAAAGGACTACAACAGGACAAAAACATACACTTTAATGTACTACAACAGGGACAAAAACATACACTTTAAAGGACTACAACAGGGCAAAAACATACACTTTAATGTACTACAACAGGGGCAAAAACATACACTTTAAAGGACTACAACAGAGGCAAAAACATACACTTTAATGTACTACAACAGGGCAAAAACATACACTTTAATGTACTACAACAGGGGCAAAAAATACACTTTAAAGGACTACAACAGGGGCAAAAACATACACTTTAAAGTACTACAACAGGGCAAAAACATACACTTTAATGTACTACAACAGGGGCAAAAACATACACTTTAAAGGACTACAACAGGGGCAAAAACATACACTTTAAAGGACTACAACAGGACAAAAACATACACTTTAATGTACTACAACAGGGGCAAAAACATACACTTTAAAGTACTACAACAGGGCAAAAACATACACTTTAATGTACTACAACAGGGGCAAAAACATACACTTTAAAGTACCACAACAGGGGCAAAAACATGCACTTTAAGGTACTACAACAGGGCAAAAACATACACTTTAAAGTACTACAACAGGGGCAAAAACATACACTTTAAAGGACTACAACAGGGCAAAAACATACACTTTAAAGGACTACAACAGGGCAAAAACATACACTTTAAAGTACTACAACAGGGGCAAGACATACACTTTAAAGTACTACAACAGGGCAAAAACATACACTTTAAAGTACCACAACAGGGGCACAAACATGCACTTTAAAGTACTACAACAGGGCAAAAACATACACTTTAAAGGACTACAACAGGGCAAAAACATACACTTTAATGTACTACAACAGGGGCAAAAACATACACTTTAAAGGACTACAACAGGACAAAAACATACACTTTAATGTACTACAACAGGGGCAAAAACATACACTTTAAAGGACTACAACAGGACAAAAACATACACTTTAATGTACTACAACAGGGACAAAAACATACACTTTAAAGGACTACAACAGGGCAAAAACATACACTTTAATGTACTACAACAGGGGCAAAAACATACACTTTAAAGGACTACAACAGAGGCAAAAACATACACTTTAATGTACTACAACAGGGCAAAAACATACACTTTAATGTACTACAACAGGGGCAAAAAATACACTTTAAAGGACTACAACAGGGGCAAAAACATACACTTTAAAGTACTACAACAGGGCAAAAACATACACTTTAATGTACTACAACAGGGGCAAAAACATACACTTTAAAGGACTACAACAGGGGCAAAAACATACACTTTAAAGGACTACAACAGGACAAAAACATACACTTTAATGTACTACAACAGGGGCAAAAACATACACTTTAAAGGACTACAACAGGACAAAAACATACACTTTAATGTACTACAACAGGGGCAGAAACATACACTTTAAAGGACTACAACAGGGGCAAAAACATCCCTCAAGTTTTCCCTATATTTTTGTATGATTATATAAATGTATTTTGGCAATTTTACACCACTTGGTAGAGCAACTCTGATTGTGTCGTCATCGATTTGTGCTTTGGAATAAATAAGAAAATGCAGAAGGTGTCTGGTGGGATTAAATGTTTTATTTTCTTACATTTCTGCCCTATTCCTTGCCTAGGTGGGACATCCAGCAAGTCCTGCCAAAAATACCACTGAACCAACATTTCTGTCCATTTTATTTCATTTAATTTCTTTTTGCCCCATTTCCTGTTAAAAAAAAACAAAAAAACGCTCACATCATGTTTTGCATGGTGAGCGCGCTTGACACGGAAAGAGGCCGAGGCTTTGCTGCAGAGGCCGCACCTGCTGGTACTCAGTGGGCGGAAGAGACGTGAGCTCCGGAGGAAAGAGTGACGCCAAGGTGACGGCAGCCACAACAGGGTATCAATGGAGCTTCCCAGCCTAAGGTAAAATAATAGTTTTTTATTTTTACATCATGATAACAACTTGTTAACTTGAAGGACTGTTCACAGGATGGGCTTGAAAGTGCATTATTTAGTGAGTGTGCTGTTGTCATCTGCACAGCTGCTGCAAACTTTACCCCTGGTGAGTACTTCCTCCTCTTTTTTTATCTGCAATATTGTTTAACTTCTACCATTCATCCATTTTTGTTTTATTTCTAAGTATTATTATAACTGTATTAGTTGACCTTATGGTACTTTCCACTCGTCATTAAAGTATCTAGCGATGATATGTGTACATTTGTGCTCACAGACCGAGGAGAACCACCAGCAAAAAATGTGCAGAATGTGTCCTCCAGGTGAGAAAAAAAACTCACATTGAGACTATATTTATTATTTATATTTATTATCTATAAAAATGTAAACAATGTAGCATTTTGGTTGTAAAATTTTAACACTTTCGATATATATATATACAGGTAAAAGCCAGTAAATTAGAATATTTAGAAAAACTTGATTTATTTCAGTAATTGCATTCAAAAGGTGTAACTTGTACATTATATTTATTCATTGCACACAGACTGATGCATTCAAATGTTTATTTCATTTAATTTTGATGATTTGAAGTGGCAACAAATGAAAATCCAAAATTCCGTGTGTCACAAAATTAGAATATTACTTAAGGCTAATACAAAAAAGGGATTTTTAGAAATGTTGGCCAACTGAAAAGTATGAAAATGAAAAATATGAGCATGTACAATACTCAATACTTGGTTGGAGCTCCTTTTGCCTCAATTACTGCGTTAATGCGGCGTGGCATGGAGTCGATGAGTTTCTGGCACTGCTCAGGTGTTATGAGAGCCCAGGTTGCTCTGATAGTGGCCTTCAACTCTTCTGCGTTTTTGGGTCTGGCATTCTGCATCTTCCTTTTCACAATACCCCACAGATTTTCTATGGGGCTAAGGTCAGGGGAGTTGGCGGGCCAATTTAGAACAGAAATAGCATGGTCCGTAAACCAGGCACGGGTAGATTTTGCGCTGTGTGCAGGCGCCAAGTCCTGTTGGAACTTGAAATCTCCATCTCCATAGAGCAGGTCAGCAGCAGGAAGCATGAAGTGCTCTAAAACTTGCTGGTAGACGGCTGCGTTGTCCCTGGATCTCAGGAAACAGAGTGGACCGACACCAGCAGATGACATGGCACCCCAAACCATCACTGATGGTGGAAACTTTACACTAGACTTCAGGCAACATGGATCCTGTGCCTCTCCTGTCTTCCTCCAGACTCTGGGACCTCGATTTCCAAAGGAAATGCAAAATTTGCATGGTTGGGTGATGGTTTGGGGTGCCATGTCATCTGCTGGTGTCGGCGCTAACCAGCACCCATCAGGAGCAAGGGTGAAGTGTCTTGCTCAGGACACAACGGACATGACGAGGTTGGTACTAGGTGGGGATTGAACCAGGGACCCTTGGGTTGCGCACGGCCACTCTTCCACTGCGCCACGCCGTCCCTATATATATATATATATATATATATATATATATATATATATATATATATATATATATATATATATATATATATATATATATATATATATATATATATATATATATATATATATATATATATATATATATCTCGAGGGGCAAACACATTCTGAAAATATTACAATAAAAGTATAGAAAAAAAAAAATATATATATATATATATATATATATATCGAAAGTGTTCAAATTTTACAACAATAATATAATTTTATATATATATATATATATATATATACCGTATTTTTCGGAGTATAAGTCGCTCCGGAGTATAAGTCGCACCTGCCGAAAATGCATAATAAAGAAGGAAGAAAACATATATAAGTCGCACTGGAGTATAAGTCGAATTTCTTGGGGAAATTTATTTGATCAAATCCACCACCAAGAATAGACATTTGAAAGGCAATTTAAAATAAATAAAGAATAGTGAACAACAGGCTGAATAAGTGTACGTTATATGAGGCATAAATAACCAACTGGTATGTTAACGTAACATATTATGGTAAGAGTCATTCAAATAACTATAACATATAGAACATGCTATACGTTTACCAAACAATCTGTCACTCCTAATCGCTAAATCCCATGAAATCTTATACGTCTAGTCTCTTACGTGAATGAGATAAATAATATTACTTGATATTTTACGGTAATGTGTTAATAATTTCACACATAAGTTGCTCCTGAGTATAAGTCGCACCCCCGGCCAAACTATGAAAAAAAGTG
Organism: Nerophis lumbriciformis; assembly: GCF_033978685.3. Taxonomy (NCBI): domain Eukaryota; kingdom Metazoa; phylum Chordata; class Actinopteri; order Syngnathiformes; family Syngnathidae; genus Nerophis; species Nerophis lumbriciformis. The sequence continues at coordinate 6,269,921 of NC_084551.2, read as the reverse complement.
CGACTTATAGTCCGAAAAATGCGGTATATAAAATTATATTATATTATATTTACACTGTTTTCAGTGCATGTTGTCCATTTTTGTGGAATTTAATGTGACTCCACATGTTTAATGTTGTACGTCAGGGGTTCCCAGACTACGGCTCGCAGGCCGAATACAGCCCGCCGGCTTCCAAAATCTGGCCCGCGGGAAGGCTCAAATTTTTTAATTTTTTCCGACCGCTTCCATGTCGGTTACCTCTCTTTGTTTATAATGTCTATTTTTTGCTGGATCTACTCTCTATTTTATGCTGCCCTTTTTTTTTCTTCTACAGCTGTTACAAATACTGTAATATTGTACAGCAGAGGTGTCAAACTCATTTTAGCTCAGGGGTCGCATGGAGGGAAATCTGTGCACACGCGGGCCGGAATATTAAAATCATGGCATTAAAACTAAAAAATAAAGACAACTTCAGATTGTTTTCTTTATCTTACTTAGGCCAAAAATAGAACAAACACATCCTGAAAATATTACAATAAAAGATCAGGGGTCCCCAAACTACGGCCGGCAAGTTTTTTTTTCATTTGTCCTTTCTTATCAATTTTCTACCGCTTGTTACTATCGGGGTCTCCTAGCCGCTTAGGCAAATCACATTGTCTAAAAATTAATTTTCCCATCAATAATGTGACATCATCGCGCTCGCGCCGCAGTGTCGGGCGAGCGTGCAGCAAGTGCGCACTCTTTTAGTCAATTAGTGTGTGAGGAATATATGTATGTATATATATATATATATATATATATATATATATATATATATATATATATATATATATATATATATATATATATATGTATGTGTGGGAAAAAAAATCACAAGACTATTTCATCTCTACAAGCCTGTTTCATGAGGGGGGTTCCCTCAATCATCAGGAGATTTTAATGGGAGCATTCACATACCATGGTTTATATAGGGCACAGAGTGGGTGGGTACAGGCTGGCGTAGGGGTGTGGTGATTGGCTCATGTGTTACCTAGGAGGTGTTTCCGTCTGTGAAGAAACACCTACATATATTGCGCTCTACTACGGTATCGAGCACTATTTTTTGGATAACCTTATTAAGACATATATATATATATATATATATATACATACATACATATATATGTATATATATATGTATATATATATATATATATATATATATATATATATATATATATATATATATATATATATGTATATATATATATATATATATATAGGGCAGCACGGTGGAAGAGGGGTTAGTGCATCTGCCTCACAATACGAAGGTCCTGAGTAGTCTTGGGTTCAATCCCGGGCTCGGGATCTTTCTGTATGGAGTTTGCATGTTCTCCCCGTGACTGCGTGGGTTCCCTCCGGGTACTCCGGCTTCCTCCCACCTCCAAAGACATGCACCTGGGGATAAGTTGATTGGCAACACTAAATTGACCCTAGTGTGTGGATGTGAATGTGAATGTTGTCTGTCTATCTGTGTTGGCCCTGCGATGAGGTGGCGACTTGTCCAGGGTGTACCCCGCCTTCCGCCCGATTGTAGCTGAGATAGGCTCCCGCGCCCCCCGCGACCCCAAAGGGAATAAGCGGTAGAAAATGGATGGATGGATGGATATATACAGGTAAAAGCCAGTAAATTAGAATATTTTGAAAAACTTGATTTATTTCAGTAATTGCATTCAAAAGGTGTAACTTGTACATTATATTTATTCATTGCACACAGACTGATGCATTCAAATGTTTCTTTCATTTAATTTTGATGATTTGAAGTGGCAACAAATGAAAATCCAAAATTCCGTGTGTCACAAAATTAGAATATTACTTAAGGCTAATACAAAAAAGGGATTTTTAGAAATGTTGGCCAACTGAAAAGTATGAAAATGAAAAATATGAGCATGTACAATACTCAATACTTGGTTGGAGCTCCTTTTGCCTCAATTACTGCGTTAATGCGGCGTGGCATGGAGTCGATGAGTTTCTGGCACTGCTCAGGTGTTATGAGAGCCCAGGTTGCTCTGATAGTGGCCTTCAACTCTTCTGTATTTTTGGGTCTGGCATTCTGCATCTTCCTTTTTACAATACCCCACAGATTTTCTATGGGGCTAAGGTCAGGGGAGTTGGCGGGCCAATTTAGAACAGAAATACCATGGTCCGTAAACCAGGCATGGGTAGATTTTGCGCTGTGTGCAGGCGCCAAGTCCTGTTGGAACTTGAAATCTCCATCTCCATAGAGCAGGTCAGCAGCAGGAAGCATGAAGTGCTCTAAAACTTGCTGGTAGACGGCTGCGTTGACCCTGGATCTCAGGAAACAGAGTGGACCGACACCAGCAGATGACATGGCCCCAAACCATCACTGATGGTGGAAACTTTACACTAGACTTCAGGCAACGTGGATCCTGTGCCTCTCCTGTCTTCCTTCAGACTCTGGGACCTCGATTTCCAAAGGAAATGCAAAATTTGCTTTCGTCAGAAAACATGACTTTGGACCACTCAGCAGCAGTCCAGCTGGTGTCGGTCCACTCTGTTTCCTGAGATCCAAGGTCAACGCAGTAATTGAGGCAAAAGGAGCTCCAACCAAGTATTGAGTATTGTACATGCTCATATTTTTCATTTTCATACTTTTCAGTTGGCCAACATTTCTAAAAATCCCTTTTTTGTATTAGCCTTAAGTAATATTCTAATTTTGTGACACACGGAATTTTGGATTTTCATTTGTTGCCACTTCAAATCATCAAAATTAAATGAAATAAACATTTGAATGCATCAGTCTGTGTGCAATGAATAAATATAATGTACAAGTTACACCTTTTGAATGCAATTACTGAAATAAATCAAGTTTTTCAAAATATTCTAATTTACTGGCTTTTACCTGTATATAATATACACACACACACACACAGCCCGGGCCAATTTTTTTAACCCAATGCAGCCCCCGAGTCAAAAAGTTTGGGAACCCCTGGTGTACGTCTTCACTGGAGTTCTTTTTTGCATTTCTGTGGCCGCTTCAAAACTGTTGCGCGATGCAACGCTTGATGGAGGTTCGTCCTAAAACTTATGAGCAACTTTCCAGACTACATTTTCCGTCAATGGGGTTGAATTTTAAATTTGACGGAATTTGTGGTTGTTGTGGCAAACTCGAGTGTTTTTTTTTTGTCAAATAAAAATAATGACAAAGCATTTGCAGCATGTCAGCCATTTTAATGGAGTATATTGTGTGACTGGACACATCGTTAACGGTTTGCGCCCACAGTCACGTATTATTGTACACTTTAGAACTTCTGAGACATATTTTCCCAAAGAAAAGTTGTTTGAATTCTGAATCATACGCTCTCAACTTTTCAAGTGCATCTGACTTCAAAGTTTCCACTGGTTTTTGGGGGCTTACTTAAAAAAAACATCACATTTTATTTTGCTTATTATCCATATATATGTTTTTTTGGTGAAAACAATTTTGCGTTATAATGGAATAAAAACATTTTCATTGGCCATTTTTGTGGGATGTACTCTAGCTGCGGTCAGCATTTTTTGCGCTGCATTTTCTTGTTTACAAAATGACTGTCTTAAACTTAGCAGCTTGGAAAATGATATAAATGCTGTAGCAATAGCAGTATTTTTTCTAAACAAATGTGTTTCCCCCCAACATACAGATAGCATTGTCAGTGCAAGATGTCGGCCTTTTTGGTGGAATATCAGCAAGAAACTTAAAAAAATATTTTTTGCAGAAATTGCAGTTTTTGTGTATTGCATGTCGACCATTTTGGTGGACTTTATTCATTTTCTGTAATGAAGATTTCAACTAAAAGGAAAAACAATGTGAATGCACACTAATCTGGGGGGAAAACAAACCTTTGTCTCTCTTTTCCAATCAATGACTCAAGTGGAAATGACAGTGAAACTATTTGTGCAGCTTTAATCTCCTTTTCATGTGTTTGTCTTAATGCTGACAAAAGAATCGGTAGCTTTTAGCTCCGTGACCACATCCTGTCTCACTTTACGTGTCATCTTGTTGTCATGTGTGTCTCTCTTCTTGTGACAGGTAAGTTCCAGAAGTCTTGCAACCAGTGCGAGCCGTGCCCTCGATTGAGCTACACCGCCGACTGGAACCGCGAGGACGACTGCCATCGTTGCTATGGCGACTGCAGGCCCGGTAGAGAATCACTTATTGTTAATAATGCGCATGGCGCAACATTTATTGCGACATTATGTACACCTGCACAGCACACAAAGCCAATACAAGAGTTGGATCTAAAATGCAGTTTCTTCAGTTTTGGTCAAGAATTCCATATAAAAAAACAGGAAAATGTAAAATTGCACCCTTTTTCAAAAAAATAATCAATTAACAACTTATGATACAAGTATAAAACTTGAAATTTTTTGAAAATATCACATATTTTTGCATTATTTGATAATAGTATTTTAATCATGTTCTTTTGTTGTACAACAAAAAACATTTTAAATAAAATAATTTAAAAAATGCGCAAGTGTACAGCAAATCTTAACTGTGAATGCAGAAAATCTTTAAACCAAGAGAATATATATAAAATAATAATTTTAAAAAAGTGTGCAAGTGTACAGCAAATCTTAACTGTGAATGCAAAAAAACTTTAAACCAAGAGAATATATATAAAATAATAATTTAAAAAAAAGTGTGCAAGTGTACAGCAAATCTTAACTGTGAATGCAGAAAAACTTTAAACCAAGAGAATATATATAAAATAATAATTTTAAAAAAGTGTGCATGTGTACAGCAAATCTTAACTGTGAATGCAGAAAATCTTTAAACCAAGAGAATATATATAAAATAATAATAAAAAAAAAAAGTGTGCAAGTGTACAGCAAATCTTAACTGTGAATGCAGAAAATCTTTAAACCAAGAGAATATATATAAAATAATAATTTAAAAAAAGTGTGCAAGTGTACAGCAAATCTTAACTGTGAATGCAGAAAAACTTTAAACCAAGAGAATATATATAAAATAATAATTAAAAAAAAAGTGCGCAAGTGTACAGCAAATCTTAACTGTGAATGCAGAAAATCTTTAAACCAAGAGAATATATATAAAATAATAATAAAAAAAAAAGTGTGCAAGTGTACAGCAAATCTTAACTGTGAATGCAAAAAAACTTTAAACCAAGAGAATATATATAAAATAATAATTTTAAAAAGTGTGCATGTGTACAGCAAATCTCAACTGTGAATGCAGAAAATCTTTAAACCAAGAGAATATATATAAAATAATAATTAAAAAAAAAAGTGTGCAAGTGTACAGCAAATCTTAACTGTGAATGCAGAAAATCTTTAAACCAAGAGAATATATATAAAATAATAATTTAAAAAAAAAGTGTGCAAGTGTACAGCAAATCTCAACTGTGAATGCAGAAAATCTTTAAACCAAGAGAATATATATAAAATAATAATTTAAAAAAAAAGTGTGCAAGTGTACAGCAAATCTCAACTGTGAATGCAGAAAATCTTTAAACCAAGAGAATATATATAAAATAATAATTTTAAAAAAAAGTGTGCAAGTGTACAGCAAATCTTAACTGTGAATGCAGAAAATCTTTAAACCAAGAGAATATATATAAAATAATAATTAAAAAAAAAGTGTGCATGTGTACAGCAAATCTTAACTGTGAATGCAGAAAATCTTTAAACCAAGAGAATATATATAAAATAATAATTTAAAAAAAAGTGTGCAAGTGTACAGCAAATCGTAACTGTGAATGCGGAAAATCTTTGAACCAAGAGATTATATATAAAATAATTTCTAAAAAGTGTGCAAGTGTACAGCAAATCTCAACTGTGAATGCAGAAAATCTTTAAACCAAGAGATTATGTTCTGTAAAAGTTTTTTTTTATATATATATATATAAATAAAGTTATAGTCTTACATGCTATTTTAATTCTCATCAATTCCAAAAAGCCTTGTTTTATTTAGAGGTACTGACTTAACATTCCCTGTGATGAGGTGGCGACTTGTCCAGGGTGTACCCCGCCTTCCGCCCGAATGCAGCTGAGATTGGCTCCAGCGCCCCCCGCGACCCCAAAGGGAATAAGCGGTAGAAAATGGATGGATGGATGGATGGAAGTTATAGTCTTACGTGCTATTTTAATTCTCATCAATTCCAAAAAGCCTTGTTTTATTTAGAGGTACTAACTTAACATTCCCTGTGATGAGGTGGCGACTTGTCCAGGGTGTACTCCGCCTTCCGCCCGAATGCAGCTGAGATAGGCTCCCGAAAGGGACTAGCGGTAGAAAATGGATGGATGGATGGACGGACTTAACATTCTGTTTATTATTGGTGTTAACTAAACAATCATATTTAGAGTCAACAGTGCCAAAATCCTTCTGTGTATTATATTATTCTAGATGATTAGGATTCATACATTAATCATATTATATATACTGCTTGAAACTTTGATTTTCAAGTACAACCCTATAAGAGAAAAAAAGCACACAGGTGTCTGTACTTCCTGCTTCAGTGAAACCTATTTACATGATATTTGTCTTTGTTTTTTCAGAGTTTAACCAGAAGGTGATTAAAAACTGCAGCAGCACGTCAAACCTCAAGTGTGCCTGCCAGGCTGGCTTTCGCTGCACCAGCGTGGTTCGGTACAGCGAGAACTGCAAGAACTGTGTCAAGATAAGCGACGTGACCACATTGGGTAAATCAGACACTGAGCACTGCTGTGGTTCACTATATTGTCATGCACGCATACAGCAAGCAGGCCCTCATGCAGCATGTTCATGTTCATGCATGCTGCAGTTTGTGAGCACCCTATTAGTAAAAAATTATCTATATATATATATACAGTATATATACATATATATATATATATATATATATATATATATATATATATATATATATATACAATACATACACCTACATATAGTAAATTTTTCTGTGGTTTATTCGTTATACAGTGCTCAATACCGGGGTAGAGCGGAATATACGTGAGGTCAGGAAAAAACACAGAGGCTATATCATCCCTACAAGCCTGTTTTGCAGGTTTCCCTGCTCGTCAGGGGGTTTTATAGCCTCTGTGTTTTTTCTGACCTAACAAATATATAACTACATATATATATACTAAATATATATAAAGTATATATATGTAGGTGCATATATATTATATATATATGCATGTGTATGTATTTATACATATATATATATATATATATATATATATATATATATATATATATATATACCTGCGATGAGGTGGCGACTTGTCCAGGGTGTACCCCGCCTTCCGCCCGACTGTAGCTGAGATAGGCTCCAGCGCCCCCCCGCAACCCCAAAGGGAATAAGCGGTAGAAAATGGATGGATGGATGGGATATATATATATATATATATATATATACATATACATATACACATACATATACATATATACATATATTAGA
>NC_084551.2:6197500-6260000 GCF_033978685.3 Nerophis lumbriciformis | reverse complement strand
TCAAACTGTTGCCTAGAAAGAAGGTTTTTAACCTTGGCCAGCTGACGTAAATAAAAAAAGCTAGCTTTCACCACTGTGCCAATCTGACGGTCCCAATTTAAAATCACCGTCAATACGAAAGCCCAGGTTGGTGATCATGGGTTTAACGTGCAAAGCCAAGGGGTCAAAGTCAACAGGGGGGAACTCCGGCTTCCTCCCACCTCCAAAGACATGCAACTGGGGATAGGTTGATTGGCAACACTAAAATTGGCCCTAGTGTGTGAATGTGAAGGTGGCGACTTGTCCAGGGTGTACCCCGCCTACCGCCCGAATGCAGCTAAGATAGGCTCCAGCCGTAGAAAATGGATGGATGTGTGTGTGCGTGTCTGTGCGCGCGTGTGTGTGTGTGTGTTTGTGTGTGTGTGTGTGTGTGTGTGCTTATCATTATTTAAAAAAAAAGAAGTAAGGGTGCAACTTTACATTTAGCTGTTTTTTTGTCTTATTTTTGACCACTTTATAATACTTTTCAAAACAGAATAAACTGCATTTTGGATACAACGCTTGTATCATTTGTATTCCATCACTTCATTTCTTCCCGGAAGTGAGAAACAGTGGTGGTTAACCAAGCCAAGATGGCTGTTGTGCAGCAGGCAGCGGTTTAACTTTTTGAGTACACAAGGGGCTTAGATCTTCTTGCGAAAAGCAGATGTGAGCAAAAACAATCTAAATCTAACTGCAATGGAATATATCCCTATGCCCTATATCAGAGGTGGGTAGAGTAGCCAGAATGTGTACTCAAGTAAGAGTACTGTTACTTTAGAGATTTAATACTCAAGTAAAAGTAAGGAGTAGTCACCCAAATATTTACTTGAGTAAAAGTAAAACGTATGTTGTGAAAAAACTACTCAAGTACTGAGTAACTAATAAGTAACATACACACACATATCATATATATATATCCATCCATCCATTTTCTACCGCTTATTCCCTTTGGGGTCGCGGGGGGCGCTGGAGCCTATCTCAGCTACAATCGGGCGGAAGGCGGGGTACACCCTGGACAAGTCGCCACCTCATCGCAGGGCCAACACAGATAGACAGACAACATTCACACTCACATTCACATATATATATATATATATATATATATATATATATATATATATATATATATATATATATATATATATATATATATATATATACATTGATATATACAGTACCGGTATATAATTTATATTTATTTATTTTGCCGTTTTTGTTTACATGTTAAAGGTGTTTTAATGAATATACATGCATGTTTAACACATATAGATTCCTTTCTTTCATGAAGACAAGAATATAAGTTGGTGTATTACCTGATTCTGATGGAATCAGACCGTAGTGATGATAACGTCCACATTTTCGAATGGAAGAGAAAAAAAGTCTTCCTTTCTGTCTAATACCACATGAAAGTGGTTGGTTTTTGGCATCTTATTTTCCCAGCTTCCATATTCGTTTCTATACACTTTACAAGAAATACATTGGCGGCAAACTCCGTAGCTTGCTAGCTTGTTTGCGCTGGCTTTCGGAGACTCTTATTTTGAAAGCGCAGGCGCGATGGAGCGGCACTTTTATTGTGAAGACAGGAACTGTGCAGTCAGTCTTTAGGCTTTTGACGGGAAGTACGGTTGAAATAAAAAAATTGTCTTTTTTCCTTCACATTTTTGATTGATTGATTGGAACTTTTATTAGTAGATTGCACAGTACAGTACATATTCCGTACAATTGACCACTAAATGGTAACACCCGAATAAGTTTTTCAACTTGTTTAAGTCAGGTCATGTGACCCCTGGCTCTGTTTGATTGGTCCAACGTCACCAGTGACTGCATCTGATTGGTGGAACGCAGTGAACGTCACCAGTGACTGTATTTGTTGAAACGCAGGCATGCGATAGATTTCTACTTTGAAGGTCTGTCTGACAGACCAAAACAAACAAAGCGTGCATTAACAGATCGATAAAAATTAGTAGCGAGTAGCGAGCTGAATGGAGATAAAAGTAGCGGAGTAAAAGTAGCGTTTCTTCTCTATAAATATACTCAAGTAAAAGTAAAAGTATGTTGCATTAAAACTACTCTTAGAAGTACAATTTATCCCAAAAGTTACTCAAGTAGATGTAACGGAGTAAATGTAGCGCGTTACTACCCACCTCTGCCCTATATAGACAAACAGATTTGTCAAGTGGTATCAAGGATTATCCGTCCGTAGAGTTCCCAGACATTTCTTTTTTTTTTTTTTTCCTAAATAAATAATTGTATTTGGCTCTTCTGTGATTGACATATGATGTATAAATCAGCACTTGACAGCTAGTTGTTCTATTTCACTTTTAACATTTCCGCTCCACATTCGTCACTGAAGATAAAATAGTGTTTGAAGAGTTACTTTTTTGACAGTGGAAAATGTTGAATTGTTACTTAGTTTTATCATTGCCTGGTCAGTCAATTAATAGAGGTTTCAGGATGGAGACAGTTTTTTATATACTGTAAATTATTCCAGGTTGAATTGATCTCGATAAGAAAGAAAATGGTGCTCATTTTAATTTGTCTGCTTTTTGTCCCTCAGCAACAACAACAACAACAGCACCACCAACAACAACAACAACAACAAAAGTCACTGTGACTTCAGATGAACATGAGCAGACTCCTTCCCCCTCTTCCTCAGCAGACGACAGCATCTCTGCAAGATTGTGCTCATCTCCAGAGTAAGTGATGTAATATTTCATCAACACACTAAAAGTCACCACTCCAGTCTCATACATGTGATAATTTCGAGGGATTTGCTATTGAACGTTACACAGATGCGATAGACAGGGTGGAAACAGCTCACCTATCAAGGAAGGTGAGTGTTTACATATTTCCAGGTGAATGAAACAGCACTTGAATGCAGCACGTTTGATTGACTGACTATTTGTGCGAAACAGAAAAGAGGAGCACCGACCAGCTGGCGGCCATCGTGTGTCTGGTGGTCGTCATGGTAACTGCCGCCCTGGTAATCCTATTCTGCATCTGTCAACCCGGGGAAGAAACCTGCTTGAAGAGAGGTATGATGGCCGATCAGTCAGTGTGAGTCATTAATTGATTCATTGGAACCTGATGATCAATATGCTTTGTGTCCTCCAGCTGTGATGAAGTTGCACAATAAGGTCAGTGAAGTGCATAACATTTTGTGTGTAACAATTATTTTGTTGTTTTGTATTTGTGATTTGGTAAGACTAGTATACTAGTTTTGCTAGGTGGATTTCAACATGGGATATATATATATGTATATATATTTAAAAAAGTTATTTCATAAGAAGCCAAAAAGTGCAAAAACAATAATGTTCGTGTTGGAGGAGTTGTGAATTAGGTACACCTGCAGTCTGCAGGCGTACCTAATGTTGTGGCCCTGCAGTCATTCACAACTCCTCCAACACGAACATTATTGTTTTTGCACTTTTTGGCTTCTTATGAAATAACTTTTTTAAATAGATTCAATCTTGCACGTGGAAAGTTTAAGTGTGGGCTTTAGTTGATATAACACTCCCGTCAGGGGTTGCCGTGCATTCCACGGCGGGGGTGCAGGAGGCGAGCCTCAGCCAGTGCGTCTTTTGCAGCCGTTTTATGATCGCTCAGCACAAGAAATACGTTACACACATACAGTTGTTGACAAAATACACTGTACATTATATACCTCAGCTAACTGAACTATGGAAATGTATAATATAGTTCATATAGCAATACGGTCTCACTGCACAGCAGGCCAGCAGTTAGCCGAGTCCGCAATCCATGTTGAGGCACTGAGTGACGTGCCTCAACTGGCTGCTGATCACCGCACCGTCTCTTCTCAGTATTTGAACGGCAAATGTGAAAATTCAGCGATTTTGAATAAAAATAATCTAAAACTGGTGAAGTTAAATGGAAAATAACTTTATAGTATAATCACTGGATACTTTTAACAATTTACTATATATTTTTTTCTTTTTACATTTTTTTTCTTTCCATGATGGCAGGTGAGGCCTCGCCGACGAGCAGTCACCTCTAGTGACTGCACGTCATTGGTATATGTATATACTGTATATGTATGTATATATACATGTATGTGTATATGTATATATGTGTATATATGTATGTACAGTATATAAAGTTAAAAAGTTAAAGTACCAATGATTGTCACACACACACTAGGTGTGGCGAGATTATTCTCTGCATTTGACCCATCACCCTTGATCACCCCCTGGGAGGTGAGGGGAGCAGTGGGCAGCAGCGGTGGCCGCGCCCGGGAATCATTTTGGTGATTTAACCCCCAATTCCAACCCTTGATGCTGAGTGCCAAGCAGGGAGGTAATGGGTCCCATTTTTATAGTCTTTGGTATACATATATGTATATATATGTGACTGGGCCGGCACGCAAAGGCAGTGCCTTTAAGGTTTATTGGCGCTCTATACTTCTCCTTACGTCCGTGTACACAGCGGCGTTTTAAAAAGTCATACATTTTACTTTTTGAAACCGATACCGATAATTTCCGATATTACATTTGAAAGCATTTATCGGCCGATACTATCGGACATCCCTACTCCACCCCCCATTTCAATTTTTTACTTCCCCCCCATTTCAATTTTTAGGGTGGTGGGGATGCTGCAGAGAAGAAGAAGGAAGAGCATTTCCCCGTAAACCCATGTGGTAGGAAGCCTTTTGTCCATCTCGGATAGCCAGCGAGCTAGCATGCGAGGCTTAAAGTAAGCACGACTCTTTTTATTGTGCAGGTGCTGTGCATGTCCACAATGCAGGCACAGTCATCTTCAGCTGGCTCAGTCACTTTACCGGCCAAGTGGGCCCCGTCATGGAAGCCAGGAGGGTTGCAGAGAAGCAGGAGGAGGAGGAGGATGACCAAACCCCTTCTACTTTGTTGACTCACCCCGTGACCTCACCCAGCGTTCCCCTTTCTGAGGAGGAGAGAAGTGGCAAAGCAGCAGGGGTCTTCTTCCCCTCCCAGGAGGAAGGCAAAGAGTGGCACGTGTCCAAAGAGGAGGGGTTCTGATGGAAGACTATGTCACTGGACTGGTGCTAAGTTCACAACGTCTGAGAAGAACGACTTGTCTGGTAGGACTGAAGTCCACAATAAGTGTGATGGGGCACCATTTTCTTAATGGTTTTATGGAAATACAGTGGAACCTCGATTCACACACGCCTCTATTTGCGTCCTTTTCGGTTTATGAACGTTTACATCACGCCAAATATGCCTCTGTGTACGGACCATGTTTCTGCATACGAACGCTTCATCCATTTATCCATTCATTCATTATTCTGTGTGCCACCGGAAGCCCTATGGTGCCTGCCATTTTGATGACGTCACTTCTGACGAGTTTATAATTGTCGTACCTTGCGCCGGTCAGAGCTGTAAGAGCATTTCAGTAGTGTTTATAAGAGTGTTTCAGTAGTGTATGTAAGAGCATTTCAGTAGTGTTTATAAGAGTGTTTCAGTAGTGTATGTAAGAGTGTTTCAGTAGTGTTTATAAGAGTGTTTCAGTAGTATTTATAAGAGCATTTCAGTAGTGTATGTAAGAGCATTTCAGTAGTGTTTATAAGAGTGTTTCAGTAGTGTGTATAAAAGAAAAACATTTCAGTTGTTTATGTGAGAGCATTTCAGTAGTGTATGTAAGAGCATTTCAGTAGTGTTTATAAGAGTGTTTCAGTAGTGTGTATAAAAGAAAAAGATTTCAGTTGTTTATGTGAGAGCATTTCAGTAGTGTATGTAAGAGCATTTCAGTAGTGTTTATAAGAGTGTTTCAGTAGTGTGTATAAAAGAAAAAGATTGCAGTTGTTTATGTGAGAGCATTTCAGTAGTGTATGTAAGAGCATTTCAGTAGTGTTTATAAGAGTGTTTCAGTAGTGTGTATAAAAGAAAAAGATTTCAGTTGTTTATGTGAGAGCATTTCAGTAGTGTATGTAAGAGCATTTCAGTAGTGTTTATAAGAGTGTTTCAGTAGTGTGTATAAAAGAAAAAGATTTCAGTTGTTTATGTGAGAGCATTTCAGTAGTGTATGTAAGAGCATTTCAGTAGTGTTTATAAGAGTGTTTCAGTAGTGTGTATAAAAGAAAAAGATTTCAGTTGTTTATGTGAGAGCATTTCAGTAGTGTATGTAAGAGCATTTCAGTAGTGTATGTAAGAGCATTTCAGTAGTGTTTATAAGAGTGTTTCAGTAGTATGTATAAAAGAAAAAGATTTCAGTTGTTTATGTGAGAGCATTTCAGTAGTGTATGTCAGAGGTAATTCTGAATAATGTCCCTAACGACCCCTCATATGAGGCTGTCTTCTGGGATTGGAAATGCTTTCATAGTCTTGCTCTATAGCTTCCGGTTACTAAACAACCACTGAGCTAGCATTGTAGAAAATTTAGCCTCCCGTTTGCGGCGGCTTCACTTTGAGTATTTTATTATCGAAGAGGCTTTGTTCCGCAGCAAGTCTTTAATTGTGATGAGACTGAAAAAGATTCCACAGCGAACCATTATTACAGCGAAGGAGAAGGCACTACCGTGACACAAGCCGATGAAGGATCACCTCACACTGATCGTTTGTGCTAACGCTAGCGGCGACTACGTGACGCCACTGCTCGGTTGTCACTCTGAAACTCCCAGAGTGTTCAACAATTCTACAAATATCCCCAGACATAAGATAAAATGGGTTTCCTTCTTTTGTTTTGTTTTTGAAGCGCGCCAACAAGACTTGTTTGTGTGTAAGTGTGTGTTCAGTGTCGACATTTAAGCTTACTGTATTGTTGTTGTTTGGATAAAAAAAAGATTGTTGAGCGAGTACCCTATTGTTATGTTCGTTTGATATATATATATGTGTGTGTGTGTGTGTGTGTGTATATATATATATATATATATATATATATATATATATATATATATATATATATATATATATATATATATATATATATATATATATATATATATATATATATATATATATATATACACAGTAGAGGCCAAAAGTTTGGACACACCTTTTCTTTATTTTCGTGACTATTTACATTGTAGATTGTCACTGAAGGCATCAAAACTATGAACAAACACATGTGGAGTTATGTACTTTCACTTCACAGGTGGGTTGATTAGTGGAATTTCTTACTTTATCAATGTAGTTGGGACCATCAGTTGTGTTGTGAATGAGAAGGTGTGTCCAAACTTTTGGCCTGTACTGTATATACACACACACAAATACAGTATATACACACATTTATATACACTTTTCTACATGTACATATATGTGTGTGTGTGGATATATATCAATCAATCAATCAATCAATGTTTATTTATATAGCTCTAAATCGCAAGTGTCTCAAAGGGCTGCACAAGCCACAACGACATCCTCGGTACAGAGCCCACATAAGGCCCACATAATTTGTGACTTCCCGTGGGCTGTAGTTTGGGGAGCCCTGTTCTATATTGTCATTTTTTTTTTACTGTTGCTTGCTTACCGGTACTTGCTAGCGTCATTTATTGAACAGGCGTCAACCTGCAGTCCACATGTATCTCTTATGTTTGACTGCCTTCGTGGTCACACTTATCACTACACCTTGTGCCAAATAAAATAGCTTCGAGGTCGGTAAGCACAACCATCATTGACACCTACATTAGGGGCACCGGAGTATAAAGCGCACCGTCGATTTTTGATAAAATTAAAGGACTTTAAGTGCCACTTATAGTCTGAAAAATACAATATATTACTGTTATGCATATGAATTTTTATGAAATATTGTGCCATCAATATATATATATATATATATATATATATATATATATATATATATATATATATATATATATGTGTGTGTGTGTGTGTGTGTATATTTTGACCACAACTGTATGTATGTATATATATATATATATATATATATATATATATATATATATATGTATATATATATATATATATATATATATATATATATATATATATATATATGTGTGTGTGTGTGTATTAGAGATGCGCGGTTTGCGGGCACAACCGCGGAGTCCGCGGATTATCCGCGGATCGGGCGGATGAAATTTAAAAAAATTAGATTTTATCAGCGGTTCGGGTCGGGTCGGGTCGGGCGATTGAAATTAAAAAAAATTTGATTTTAAATAGATTCAGGCGGGTGGCAGTTAAACCAATTCGGAAATATATACCGGTATACATAGTTAAATGTTGTTACCCACATACGAAAAACGAGCAGGCACCTGCTGCATATGCCACAACAGAAGAAAAAAAAAAAAAGAGATGGACACTTTTACGGAGCGGAGAAGGCCCCCGACGCCTCGCCGGGGTCCGGGACCGAGGCCCCTTCCCCCGAGAGGGCCCCACCGGGAGCCGTAGCTGAGGCGATCCGCGAGAAGGGCCCGACGCACGTCCAGGGTCACCACCGCGCCCACCGCACCGACACCCCGCCTCGTCCGCCTTCGCCGCGGCCGGCGTCACGCGCAGCAGGTAAGCAGCTTACCTGCCCGCCACCCCCGTGGCCGGGGGCTCGTAACAGGGGTCACTCCGCGCGCTCCGCCCGCGCAGCTTACCTGCCCGCCACCCCTGTTGCCGGGGGCGCGTAACAGGGGTCACTCCGCGCGCAGTGCGCTCACGAAAGGGGTGGGGCTCACCCTGGTTGATATAGACAGCAGCTAGGACGGTGGCCATGGAAGTTGGAACCCGCTAAGGAGTGTGTAACAACCCACCTGCCGAATCAACTAGCCCTGAAAATGGATGGCGCTGGAGCGTCGGGCCCATATACCCGGCCGTCGCCGGCAGCGAGACGCGCTTGGAGGTGCGCTCAGCGCGGCTCCCATATGATTGCGCACTGGTGTGCGTCTGGGTCGTGACAGCGTGGCACGCGAATGTCTGTGCTGCGTTGGATCAGTCTCCTTTCTTTAACAGGCAAAAGCTTTATAACCTCACTAATGCCTTGCATCGTCTATATTAGATATATAACAACGGGCGGGTGCGGGCGGATGGCGGGCGGATGGCGGGCGGATGCAGTTCTGATCAAATGTTAGATCGGGTGGATTGCGGATGGTTGACGACTTTCTGATGCAGTTGCGGATGAAATAATTGCCTATCCGCGCATCTCTAGTGTGTATATATTTTGACCACAACTGTATGTATGTACACACATATATATATATATATATATATATATATATATATATATATATATATATATATATATATATATATATATATATATATATATATATATATATATATATATATATATACACATATATATATATATATATATATATATATATATATATATACACATACATACATACAGTTGTGGTCAAAAGTTTACAAGTGTATGTAAACCTGATTGCGACTGTGTATATATATATATCTATATCTATTAGTGCCTTCAAAGTGTGCATTTTGTTTGCTAAAATAGGGACTTTTGTCGAGGCTAGCACCAATTGTTAATATTTACATTGATTCTTATGGGGAACTCTGCTTCACTATACACACTTTTCAGTTGGCGAAACATGTCGAAGAAACAATTAAGTTTGTTGATGGAGGTTCCACTGTATGTACAGTATGTGACGAGGCCCTACGGTCGTGTTTGGTAGTTTTACTTTCAGGGTCCATTGCAATCAAAGCTATGCTAACCTGCAACACTTAAGATCACTTACCTGTAACTCACATCTCCCCTTTGATTATATATATTTGATGCAAAACTCAAAGGGGGAAAAACATACTTTTCTTACCCATTAGTATCTGTCTTTGTGTATTTGGGATTTGCATAAGTCCTGAAAATGTGAAATCAAACCATGGAGGCATTGCGGAGGTATTTATTAAACAATCTTGCCTTCCTTCATACTTCCTCCAAACGAGCTGTTTGACGTTTTTTTCCCCCCAAGTGTGATGTCAGCGGTTATCTCCATGTATGGTATAAATTTACCCAAAGAGCTTTGCACGAGTCCGCCATTGTAGACAAGGCCTTTCTTTTTCCTCTATCCTCTTGTTGTGGGGCAGACTGGCTCGTACATGCAGACTGTTGCCATTTCTAATACAAATTAGCGTATAGTTCTAACTTATGTCTGTCAGTAGACTCGCTATGGAAGCACTAAAAACTAGAACATGGCTGACGGGGAGAAGATGCAATCAAAGTGGAGGCACGTGAATAAGACCACAAAACGGTGCATCATTAAGAGACTGTCAGAAAGCAGCTTGAAGATGGTCTATGCAACATTTTGACCAAAAAATCACCAGTAGATGTTATGTAAAACACAAGAACATTTTTTAAATGTGCAAAAAAATATCTTAATGTGACTCTTTTAAATGCAGATTTATTAGAATTATCATCATAAAAAAGTAGAAAGACTGATGCTTAGCTTAGAAGAGGACACCTGTGCAGTTTTTTTAGGAAAAATCTGGAAAAAAGCTTGTATCCAGACTTTAATTTCTAACATGCACCTCCTGCTGGTAAAACATGTTATTTTAATTGTTTTACACTTTGGAAAAAGTGTAGTTCTGTGTTAGGTAAGGACTTTGTTTACATATGATAAATGTTTGTGATGAATTGTGTTTGTGTGGGATAGCGTTTGTGTTAGTCAACCCACACTGTCAAGACTTGGACTATGGCGTGGTTTGTTCTCCCGTGGTGCAAATGAACATTTGGACCAGACATGGCGTGAAGGTGAAGACATGATTTATTATAACTATAACTACAAACTTACCTTCCCGGTAAGGTCTATTCAGGTGTACTGGAGAGGAGGCTACGCCGGATAGTCGAACCTCGGATTCAGGAGGAACAGTGTGGTTTTCGTCCTGGTCGTGGAACTGTGGACCAGCTCTATACTCTCGGCAGGGTCCTTGAGGGTGCATGGGAGTTTGCCCAACCAGTCCACATGTGCTTTGTGGACTTGGAGAAGGCATTCGACCGTGTACCCCGGGAAGTCCTGTGGGGAGTGCTCAGAGAGTATGGGGTAACGGACTGTCTTATTGTGGCAGTTCGCTCCCTGTATGATCAGTGCCAGAGCTTGGTCCGCATTGCCGGCAGTAAGTCGGACACGTTTCCAGTGAGGGTTGGACTCCGCCAAGGCTGCCCTTTGTCACCGATTCTGTTCATAACCTTTATGGACAGAATTTCTAGACGCAGTCAGGGCGTTGAGGGGATCTGGTTTGGTGGCTGCAGGATTAGGTCTCTGCTATTTGCAGATGATGTGGTCCTGATGGCTTCCTCTGGCCAAGATCTTCAGCTCTCGCTGGATCGGTTCGCAGCCAAGTGTGAAGCGACTGGGATGGGAATCAGCACCTCCAAGTCCGAGTCCATGGTTCTCTCCCGGAAAAGGGTGAAGTGCCATCTCCGGGTTGGGGAGGAGATCTTGCCCCAAGTGGAGGAGTTCAAGTACCTCCGAGTCTTGTTCACGAGTGGGGGAAGAGTGGATCGTGAGATCGACAGGCGGATCGGTGCGGCATCTTCAGTAATGCGGACGCTGTATCGATCCGTTGTGGTGAAGAAGGAGCTGAGCCGGAAGGCAAAGCTCTCAATTTACCGGTCGATCTACGTTCCCATCCTCACCTATGGTCATGAGCTTTGGGTCATGACCGAAAGGACAAGATCACGGGTACAAGCGGCCGAAATGAGTTTCCTCCGCCGAGTGGCGGGGCTCTCCCTTAGAGATAGGGTGAGAAGCTCTGTCATTCGGGGGGAGCTCAAAGTAAAGCCGCTGCTCCTCCACATCGAGAGGAGCCAGATGAGGTGGTTCGGGCATCTGGTCAGGATGCCACCCGAACGCCTCCCTAGGAAGGTGTTTCGGGCACGTCCGACCGGTAGGAGGCCACGGGGAAGACCCAGGACACGCTGGGAAGACTATCTCTCCCGGCTGGCCTGGGAACGCCTCGGGATCCCCCGGGAGGAGCTGGACGAAGTGGCTGGGGAGAGGGAAGTCTGGGCTTCCCTGCTTAAGCTGCTGCCCCCGCGACCCGACCTCGGATAAGCGGAAGAAGATGGATGGATGGATGGATGGATAACTACAAAAAGAACAAACTAAAGGCGCGCACAAGGCGGAAGTACAAACTTGACAAATGAAACCAATACTTGCACGTGGGCAAAAAACTATGGACATGAACAAAAGTCGCTAAGTGTGGCATGAATAGAAAAAACGTACTTGACATGGCATGAAGTGCGCAGAGGTAAACAGAGTGAGAAGCAGAAAGTCAGGGGAATGATGTCGCCAGGGAGACTTCCTGGCAACAATGGGTTTAAATAATAGTGACATGATAAAAGACAGGTGCGTGAGTCGTGAGGGCAGGTGAAAACTAATGGGTTGCTATGGTGACAAACAAGAGTGCACAATGAGTCCAAACGTGGAACAGGTGAAACTAATGGGTAACCATGGAAACAAGACAAGGGAGTGAAAAGCCAGAAACTAAAGAGTCCAATAACTAAACAAAACAAAACATGATTACACAGACATGACACACACATCCAATCATAACTAACTTTTTCCTTAGCATAGCAACTTAGCTGCACCCAATGGAAAGTTTTTGTCACGCTATTGCTT
Source organism: Nerophis lumbriciformis (assembly GCF_033978685.3). Taxonomy (NCBI): domain Eukaryota; kingdom Metazoa; phylum Chordata; class Actinopteri; order Syngnathiformes; family Syngnathidae; genus Nerophis; species Nerophis lumbriciformis. The sequence goes on along the minus strand of NC_084551.2, from coordinate 6,247,465 downwards.
TTAAATGTTGACGTTTGCAATAATAACATTTGCGCTTAATTTTCCACAACATTTGGTGCTTTTAAAATTACCTTTTTGTTGGATGCAGGTTTTAGCACATGCTGCAAGAAAGGGGGACAATGGGACTGTTTCGCTACTAAAATAAAGAAGAACTTGAACTGTGCCTTCCTTGATGGTTACCTGCAGTGAACCTGCGTCATTTTGCATCAAAACCATGTCGCATACAAAATAAATCGAAATAAGCATTTATTGAATTCTCACGAACACAAAGGACAGCTGCATTGAAGAAGCAAGCATCTCCTGCATTGAAGCTTGCAAAATAATTTCACCACACTTTTGCAATGTGAGGCTATACGGGGTTCTTGGTGGAACAACATGTTGTGTTCTGCTACAATTTCACCTCGCTCTTTTCTTCCACTTCCTGCACAAAACTTCTTTGGATGTTCATTCTTTTTGAGCTCTCAGTCGTTGTTCTTGTCCTGAATCTTGCTTGTTGTTTAATACTTGATGTAGGACTTATTGCAATAAATACATTTGTACAACTAAACTCAAGAATTATTTTTATTTATATGTACACATTTTCTACAGAAACAGCCAGATATTGTAATTCCTCCGGTAGTTGCCATTGCTTCAATGGTGCTCAGTCTACCGAGGGGGCCTTTATTGTCACACACATTATTCTCTATTGGCTTGCTGTATATTCTAAAAATAAAATAATTAAAATATTGCACTTATTGGCTATGACATCTATAATTCAAAACCTACGAGGTTAATGTTTTATTAAGATAGCTTAAGACCTATATGGGATTGATTTGGTTATGCACAAAATGTATTAAAGTGCACAACGTTTACTGTATGTGGAGCTGGTTGGAAAAAGTGTGAACTTAACAAAATATCCACTTCAACTAATAAACACCTCGCCTTAAATAAACACCTTCTTGTGAAAAAAAAACCAACCATTACAGTGTTTTAAATATAGAAAAAATGATAATATGACCCCTATAAGTCAACAACCCTTTAACTGTGGATGCCATTTAGGTCAAAACCCCTCTGTGGAAGTCATTTTAATTGCTTAACCCGTTTAGGTCGACAACCAATTTACTGTGGAACCCGTTTAGGTCGACAACCAATTTACTGTGGAACCCGTTTAGGTCTACAACCCATTTACTGTGGAACCCATTTAGGTTGACAACCCATTTACTGTGGAACCTGTTTAGGTCGACAACGCATTTACTGTGGAACCTATGTAAGTTGACAACCCATTTACTGTGGAACCTGTTTAGGTTGACAACCGATTTACTATGAAACCTGTTTAGATCGACAACCCATTTACTGTGGAACCTATTTAAGTTGACAACCCATTTACTGTGGAACCTGTTTGGATCGACAACCCATTTACTGTGGAACCTGTTTCGATCGACAACCCATTTACTGTGGAACCTGTTTAGGTCAACAACCCATTTACTGTGGAACCTGTTTCGATCGACAACCCATTTACTGTGGAACCTGTTTAGGTCAACAACCCGTTTACTGTGGAACCTGTTTAGGTCGACAACCCGTTCACTGTGGAACCTGTTTAGGTCCACAACCCAGTTACTGTGGAACCCGTTTAGGTCGACAACCTATTTACTGTGGAGCCTGTTTAGGTCAACAACCCATTTACTGTGGAACCTGTTTAGGTCGACAACACATTTACTGTGGAACCTGTTTAGGTCGACAACACATTTACTGTGGAACCTATGTAAGTTGACAACCCATTTACTGTGGAACCTGTTTAGGTTGACAACCGATTTACTATGAAACCTGTTTAGATCGACAACCCATTTACAGTGGAACCTATTTAAGTCGACAACCCATGTACTGTGGAACCTGTTTCGAACGACAACCCATTTACTGTGGAACCTGTTTAGGTCAACAACCTATTTACTGTGGAACCTGTTTAGGTCGACAACCCGTTCACTGTGGAACCTGTTTAGGTCGACAACCCAGTTACTGTGGAACCCGTTTAGGTCGACAACCCATTTACTGTGGGACCCGTTTAGGTCGACAACCTATTTATTGTGGAGCCTGTTTAGGTCAACAACCCATTTACTGTGGAACCTGTTTAGGTCGACAACACATTTACTGTGGAACCTGTTTAAGTTGACAACCCATTTACTGCGGAACCTATTTAGGTTGACAACCCATTTACTGTGGAACCTGTTTAGGTCGACAACCTATTTAAGTCAACAACCCATTTACTGTGGAACCTGTTTAGGTCGACAACCCATTTACTGCGGAACCTGTTTAGATCGACAACCCATTTACTGTGGAACCTGTTTAGGTCACCAACTCATTTATTGTGCAACCTGTTTAAGTCGACAACCCGTTCACTGTGGAACCTATTTAAGTTGACAACCCATTTACTGTGGAACCTGTTTAGATCGACAACCCATTTACTGTGGAACCTGTTTAGGTCTACAACCCATTTACTGTGGAACTCATTTAGGTCGACAACCCATTTACTGTGGAACCCGTTTAGGTCTACAACCCATTTACTGTGGAACCCATTTAGGTTGACAACCCATTTACTGTGGAACTTGTTTAGGACGACAATCCATTTACTGTGGAACCTATGTAAGTTGACAACCCATTTACTGTGGAACCTGTTTAGGTTGACAACCGATTTACTTTGAAACCTGTTTAGATCGACAACCCATTTACTGTGGAACCTGTTTAGGTCGACAACACATTTACTGTGGAACCTGTTTAAGTTGACAACCCATTTACTGCGGAACCTATTTAGGTTGACAACCCATTTACTGTGGAACCTGTTTAGATCGACAACCCATTAACTGTGGAACCTGTTTAAGTCAACAACCCATTTACTGTGGAACCTGTTTAGGTCGACAACACATTTATTGTGGAACCTGTTTAAGTTGACAACCCATTTACTGTGGAACCCGTTTAGGTCGACAACCCATTTACCGTGGAACCTGTTTAAGTTGACAACCCGTCTGTCGACCCACTTCTCAAGTCTTGGTCAGTCGTTTTGTTACTAATAAAAAGTGCTTACTTAAGCCAACGACAACATACGTTATTGGCCGCTGATGTTGACATAACCCTTGTTTCTATGAAAAATCGGTTTGTTTAGGTTGACGTGTTGTAGTATTGTTAACCTTATCATTATTGCTCGCGTGTTTTTGCCAAAGCAGATTTGTGGCTTAGTCCAAATTGATGAAAGCAAACAAACAGGAAAAGAACAATCACTTCCCTTCTTCTTCTGTTTGTGCATTTTCCTTTCCTTAGCTAACATTTACCCATTTACACAAATGGAGAAAAAGTATGTCAAAAATTACTGTAGGTTCAAAAATCCTTTATTATTGTCCATTCTAGTCTCCGGCCAAAGTCACAAGTAAATGTGCAAGCTTTGGCTATTTCCAGTGCTGACAGTATGTCGACGCGAGTCAGCCAATCCGAGGTCCGTCGATTCAAACAGATTCTGCTGCACGGTGGACCTAAACTTAAGCATGGAAAACTACACTTGCAACTACACTGCATCATTTACAGAAAACAAGAATAAAGGGACAGTTAATGTGAAGCAATTACACATTCTGTCCAGTTGTTTTTACTTGACGTATGTCTACGTCAACCTTTTGATGGAAATAGGGTTGTGGCTACAATGTGAAATATTGAGGCATCAAACAAACTAACCTGTACAAATGTACTGGGCATACAGTATATAACATGTTGTTAACAAAACCAATGTCCAATTAAACCTCAGCCATTTGGTCACATTTGCCACACACCTCTTGAATAGGCTTGCAGGCTTTCTCTTCCTGGTCTGTGCCCGGTGCCTCTGCAGCTGGTTCGACAGTGGAGTAGGCTCCTGCCAACAACACATTTAAAGTGAATTATAGAACAAGCAAAAGTTTTAGTTGGAATGCCATGCTTGGATGAACCAGCGTAGAAAGGGTGTGACTTTAGTCAAGACAATGAGAGGAATGGCAGCACACAGGGGGACAATGAGCACACCCCACCACACTGCATCTGCGGAAGGATTGTTAATGTCATCCACCAGAGGGAGCCCTTGTTATCTTTTTGGCACATTTGTGACTGCTTCAGCTGGTAGTTCTTCACAACACTACAATCACATTAGAGCAGGCCTGGGCAATTAGTTTGACTCGGGGGGTCAAATTTAGAGACAAAAATGTGTCACGCGCACACACACACACACACACACACACACACACACACACACACACACACACACACACACACACACACACACACACACACACACACACACAGTACCATGAATTGATTAACGTGGACCCCGACTTAAAAAAGTTGAAAAACTTATTCGGGTGTTACCATTTAGTGGTCAATTGTACAGAATATGTACTGTGCTGTGCAATCTACTAATAAAAGTTTCAATCAATCAATCAATCACACACACACACACACACACACACACACACACACACACACACACACACACACACACACACACACACACACACACACACACACACACACACACACACACACACAATATTTATATGTTTATATGTATATATATGTGAAAATCTGCTGTACAGTATGTGTGCTTGGGTCCTATCTTTAGGACCACTAATACAAAACCTCCCAATAATGTCTGATTGAATGCTAAAAACAGACCGCTTTAAAAAAAAACTATGGAATTTTACATTTTTTTAACGGAATGTACACTCAGAATGTACATGAAAATAAAGAATGTGGGATTCAAAATATTAACTATGAAGGATAAAACACTGAATATTGACAACATATGAACGTCACACCCCCTCTTGATCGACATATTTTACAATCAAGCGAAATGCAACACAAATGCAACAAACACAGTGAAATATGAACGGCAAGGGTAAAAAAAACCCCACCTACAATCTGATATATATGATATATCAGTGATCCCCAACCACTGGGCCGCGGCCCGGTACCGGTCCGTGGATCGATTGGTACCGGGCCGCACAAGAAACAAAAAAAATTTTATTTTTATTTTTATTTTTTTATTTTATTAAATCAACAAAAAAACCACAAGATATCAATATAGATCAAGACAGTCTGCAGGGATACAGTCCGTAAGCACACATGATTCTATTTTTTTATGACAAAAAAAACAAAACAAAAAACTTTTTTTTTTGTGTGTGTATGGGATCCCATTTACTGTGGAACCCGTTTAGGTCGACAACCCATTTACTGTGGAACCTGTTTAGCCCGACAACCCATTTACTGTGGAACCCGTTTAGGTCTACAAGCCTTTACTGTGGAACCTGTTTAGGTCGACAACCTATTTAAGTTGACAACCCATTTACTGTGGAACAAACTTAAGTTGACAACCCATTTACTGTGGAACCTGTTTAGGTCAATAACCCATTTACTGTGGAACCCGTTTAGGTCTACAAACCTTTACTGTGGAACCTGTTTAGGTCGACAACCTATTTAAGTTGACAACCCATTTACTGTGGAACAAACTTAAGTTGACAACCCATTTACTGTGGAACCTGTTTAGGTCAATAACCCATTTACTTTGGAACCCGTTTAGGTCGACAACCCATTTACTGTGGAACCTGTTCAGGTCGACAACCCATTTACCGTGGAACATGTTTAAGTTGACAACCCATTTACTGTGGAACCCGTTTAGGTCTTCCAAGCCATTTACCGTGGAACCTGTTTAAGTTGACAACCCATTTACAGTGGAACATGTTTAAGTTGACAACCCATTTACTGTGGAACCTGTTTAGGTTTACAAGACATTTACTGTGGAACCTGTTTAAGTTGACAACCCATTTACCCATTTACCCATTTACTGTGGAACCCGTTTAGGTCGACAACCTATTTAAGTTGACAACCCATTTACTGTGGAACAAACTTAAGTTGACAACCCATTTACTGTGGAACCTGTTTAGGTCAATAACCCATTTACTGTGGAACCCGTTTAGGTCTACAAACCTTTACTGTGGAACCTGTTTAGGTCGACAACCTATTTAAGTTGACAACCCATTTACTGTGGAACAAACTTAAGTTGACAACCCATTTACTGTGGAACCTGTTTAGGTCAATAACCCATTTACTTTGGAACCCGTTTAGGTCGACAACCCATTTACTGTGGAACCTGTTCAGGTCGACAACCCATTTACCGTGGAACATGTTTAAGTTGACAACCCATTTACTGTGGAACCTGTTTAAGTTGACAACCCATTCACAGTGGAACATGTTTAAGTTGACAACCCATTTACCGTATTTTCCGCACTATTAGCCGCACCTAAAAACCACAAATTTACTCAAAAGCTGACAGTGCGGCTTATAACCCGGTGCGCTTTATATATGGATTAATATTAAGATTCATTTTCATAAAGTTTCGGTCTCGCAACTACGGTAAACAGCCGCCATCTTTTTTCCCCGTAGAAGAGGAAGTGCTTCTTCTTCTACGCAAGCAACCGCCAATGTAAGCACCCGCCCCCATAGAACAGGAAGCGCTTCTTCTTCTACTGTAAGCAACCACCCGCCCGCGTAGAAGAAGAAGAAGAAGCGCGCGGATATTACGTTTCATTTCCTTTGTGTGTTTACATCTGTAAAGACCACAAAATGGCTCCTACTAAGCGACAGGTTTCCGGTTCATGAAAAGACGCAATCTCTCCATCCGCACACAGACTACTATTTCACAGCAACTGCCTAAAGACTTTCAAGAAAAGCTGGCTACTTTCCGTGCATATTGTAAAAACAAGATAGCTGAAAAAAAGATCCGGCCAGAGAACATTATCAACATGGACGAGGTTCCACTGACTTTTGATATTCCTGTGAACCGCACTGTGAATACAACGGGAGCACGTACGGTGAATATTCGCACCACAGGGAATGAGAAGTCATCCTTCACTGTGGTTCTAGCTTGCCATGCTAATGGCCAGAAACTTCCACCCATGGTGATATTCAAAAGGAAGACCTTGCCAAAAGAGACCTTTCCAGCCGGCGTCATCATAAAAGCTAACTCGAAGGGATGGATGGATGAAGAAAAGATGAGCGAGTGGTTAAGGTAAGTTTACGCGAAGAGGCCGGGTGGCTTTTTTCACGCAGCTCCGTCCATGTTGATATACGACTCCATGTGCGCCCACATCACGCTGGTTTTTAATATATTATTAAAGTTTGACTGACCTATCTGACTGTTTTTTTGACATTCCTTTAGCGCAGTTAGATGCGGCTTATAACACGGGGCGTCTTATAGGTGGACAAAGTTTTGAAATATGCCGTTCATTGAAGGCGCGGCTTATAACCCAGGGCGGCTTATGGTGCGGAAAATACGGTACCCATTTACTGTGGAACCTGTTTAGGTCTACAAGTCATTTACTGTGGAACCTTTACTTACATCCAACTTTGTCTCTCTCACTGTCACGTCACACATCCTGTCTGACTGCATTAAACTAGATATTAATATTAATATAGAGTTAGACTTAGTCAAAGGAGCCACTGTGATGTGCTGCCACTCTTTCAAGCGCACATGACATAAAAAAAATGTAGCCTATATAAAACATAGTACAGATACAATAATGAAATAAAAGGGCCCTCGGTTCCACTTACTTTTATCTCTATGGTTGATTTACAGTCACGTCTAAATAACTCGTGTTGTCTTTCAGGCCTTCCTACCTTCTTAAACTATATCGGCCCAGGCGAGTCAGAAAGAAAAACTTCCTGTTCTCCTACTTGATATTGTAACAGCACGGAATCTATAACCACACGAGCTTTTATGAACATTAACACTCTTTACTTTCACACAGTGGTGTGGCGCACACATGCAACTGTCACCTGTTGAGGACCGCTGATCTAATTGGTTAATAACTCTAATGACATAAACAGGTGACTATAGCTTAAATCATGGGTCGGCAAAAAATGAAAAGCCGTATACAAGTCTTATAATGAAGGCAACACATGATGTAAGTGTCTACCGGTATATTAGCTATGATAGCCTACTATCAAGATGACTTTAAAAGTCTTATACAAGTCTTGTAATGAAGGCAACACATGATATAAGTGTCTATATTAGCTATAATAGCCTACTATCAAAATGACTATGTGTCTCAGGCTGAAGCAAATCTTTGTTGACAGAAATGTTGAAATGTAATATTTATTCTACACATTTTTACAACATTAGAAACCATTAGTAAATCAGAGGCTACTCAGAAGGTGAGATAACTCCTGGAAATGACTGGCTTTTAATGGCCAAAGGTATAGATGTGTGTGTCCAAGTTAAAGGAAACGGAAGGCTGTCTTCTTTTAATAGATTGCTATCTTTGGCAAGCTATGTAATGTTTGCTGTGGTCTGGAACAAAATGGCACACAAACAACTATCTGAAATGCAGCCAATATCACATACAGATAATGTGTCATGAGACATGCAAAACTAAATGATCTACAAAGAGAATAAAAGTAAAGGATATTAAATGAGCTCAAATATACCTACAAATGAGGCATTATGATGCAATATGTACATACAGCTAGCCTAAATAGCATGTTAGCATTGATTAGCTTGTGCATTCACGCACAGCATGACACTTTTGGTGGACAAAATGAGACAAAGAAGGAGTGGAAGATTTTACATGTAAACAAACTGTTGCGTCACAGTGCACACTATGGTGAGTTCAAGAACCGCCGCAATTAATAGGACAAAACAATGTTCACCAAATTCTCTGACTGAAGCATACACACAAACATATTAAACAGTGGGCTTTCTAACAATTGGGAAGGTTTGTGTCAGGTTTGTCCTCAAACAAAAACTAAAGGGCCGCGGGTTGCTGATCCCCGGCTTAAATCCACGATGTATGTTTATAACATTCATTGCACTTTTGCAGGGAGGGGTCATGTTTTAATAACAGCGTTGCTTAAGTCACAAAGCAAACAAAAAAAGGCTTAATTATATTAGTAGGTGTTGCTAAAATGAGCTATTTACCAACCCAATGGAGCTACTTTATTTTAAAACAGCTGTCAATAAAACACAAGAAAATATATAATAAATTAATTACCGTATTTTCCGCACCATAAGGCGCCCTGGGTTATAAGCCGCGCCTTCAATGAACGGCATATTTCAAACCTTTGTCCACCTATAAGCCGCCCCGTGTTGTAAGCCGCATCTAACTGCGCTAATGGGACGGCGTGGCGCAGTGGGAGAGTGGCCTTGCGCAACCCGAGGGTCCCTGGTTCAATCCCCACCTAGTACCAACCTCGTCATGTCCGTTGTGTCCTGAGCAAGACACTTCACCCTTGCTCCTGATGGGTGCTGGTTAGCGCCTTGCATGGCAGCTCCCTCCATCAGTGTGTGAATGTGTGTGTGAATGGGTAAATGTGGAAGTAGTGTCAAAGCGCTTTGAGTACCTTGAAGGTAGAAAAGCGCTATACAAGTACAACCCATTTATCATTTATCATTTAAAGGAATGTCAAAAAAACAGTCAAATAGGTCAGTCAAACTTTAATAATATATTAAAAACCAGCGTGATGTGGGCGCGCATGGAATCGTATATCAACATGGACGAAGCTGCGTGAAAAAAGCCACCCGGCCTCTTCGCGTAAACTTAAACTTACCTTAACCACTCGCTCATCTTTTCTTCATCCATCCCTTCGAGTTAGCTTTTATGATGACGCCGGCTGGAAAGGTCTCTTTTGGCAAGGTCTTCCTTTTGAATATCACCATGGGTGGAAGTTTCTGGCCATTAGCATGGCAAGCTAGAACCACAGTGAAGGATGACTTCTCATTCCCTGTGGTGCGAATATTCACCGTACGTGCTCCCGTTGTATCCACAGTGCGGTTCACAGGAATATCAGTTGCTGTGAAATAGTAATCCGTGTGCGGATGGAGAGATTGCGTCTTTTCATGAACCGGATCCCTGTCGTTTAGTAGGAGCCATTTTGTGGTCTTTACAGATGTAAACACACAAAGGAAATGAAATGTACGGTAATATCCGCGCGCTTTTTCTTCTTCTACGCGGGCGGGTGGTTGCTTACAGTAGAAGAAGAAGCGCTTCCTGTTCTATGGGGGCGGGTGCTTACCTTGGCGGTTGCTTGCGTAGAAGAAGAAGCGCTTCCTGTTCTACCGGGAAAAAAGATGGCGGCTGTTTACCGTAGTTACGAGACCGAAACTTTATGAAAATGAATCTTAATATTTATCCATATATAAAGCGCACCGGGTTATAAGGCGCACTGTCAGCTTTTGAGAAAATTTGTGGTTTTTAGGTGCGCCTTATAGTGCGGAAAATACGGTACTTCAGCTCACTACTGCAAACTACAACAATCAATCAAATTCAAATTGTTATTTTAAATATTATTCATTATTACTTTTTAGAATGGTAGGGTTTATTATTATTACAGTATTATACTCTGCAAACATAACAGGGCTTTTAACAAACATCTTATAAATCATTATTATAGGCACCTGGGTTGAAGGTTCTAGTTCGTGTGGTGTTGGACTTGACGGTTCCTGGTTAAAGTAAACGTTAAAGTACTAATGATTGTCACACACACACTAGGTGTGGTGAAATTTGTCCTCTGCATTTGACCCATCCCCTTGTTCACCCCCTGGTAGGTGAGGGGAGCAGTGGGCAGCAGCGGTGCCACGCCTGGGAATCATTTTTGGTGATTTAACCAAAGAGGTACGTGCAAACACTCTGTGCACTCTCGGCCTGCGCATGTGTAGCCCTCTTTACACCCGCACAAGGCGTTGCGGTTGGTTTGGCAGTTTGACTCATACTCCATATTGGCTGGAAGTGAAGTCAAATGAGGTTATTAGAACTTAATGTAGAACATCATCTTGTTAGAGCTTTGTTGTTGCGCCCTTTCTTTGAACCTTGGCGAGTCTACTAAAAGTAGCGCTGTCAAAAGATACATTTTTAAACAATATTAGTCACACTTTTGAATTCTGATTAATTGTTCAAAGAAAATGCTTGCATGATTTAAAGGAACTTTAAAAATGGCCCCAATATTTTGACACAAATGCAATGTTATAGTCAGAATATCATACATGGACATTTTTTCATGTTTGAATGCATGTCCATTTTTTTTTTTTTTAATTTGGTAACAGTTTTCTTTAAAGTCCTGTCTGTGTTTATTTTGAACACCAGTGGTAGTCTGCTCACTCATCTTTTAGTGGCGTACCATTGACCTGATCACTGGTTGTATAACAAACCGCGCTACCTTTCAGGTAACCACCTGCTGTTATGGTTTATTTATGTTATTTTTTGGTAAATGAGCTCATGCGTTAACGTGTTAACTTTAACAGCCCTAATATACAGTATATCCAAATTAACATATTCACCAGAGCCTAGACCTAAATCCAATTAAAACTGTGTCAGGTTGATGTAAAGGGGGGCTGTGCACAATTACCACACATTTGAAGCACGAGAAAAGCAGCTTTTTTAACATTTACTTTACTTTACATTTACTGTATCCTCATTATACCATACTTGCCAACCCTCCCGGATTTTCTGGGAGACTCCTGAAATTCAGCGCCCCTCCCGAAAACCTCCCGGGACAAATTTTCTCCCGAAAATCTCCCGAAATTCAGGCGGAGCTGGAAGCCACGCCCCCTCCAGCTCCATGCGGACCTGAGTGACGTCAGGTGCGCAACACCACGTAAATCATTGGCCAACCAAAAAGTATCCCCAATACGATATATAGCCAACATTCACCAGGAGATGGCAACAGACAAACATAGATCACTCTATTACATTCCTACCCTTTTAGAAATGTATAGAAGTTACTCAAAATAAATAAACAACACAACCAAAAAATGCAGCAGCTCAATTAAAAACTGTACTTAAGCCACATTATTTTCTTTTTTTTTTAGTACTGAACTCTTAACCCTCATTTGTAAAAAAAATAACATGCTTATTATACAAACAGTATTTGTACACCTTTAACACAGATTTTTATACTGTCTTCAGAGATTCAGTTTTTTTGGTGGTACTCGAAACCTTTCTGGGTACCTGCGAAAGGGTGTTCAGCATGGTTAGAAAAATAGTGACAGAGAATAGAACAAGGATGGACAATTCAACCCTTAACACAACAATGAGTAGATGAGTGTTATGTGTGTGTATATGTGTAAATAAATGAACACTGAAATTCAAGTATTTCTTATATATATATATATATATATATATATATATATATATATATATATATATATATATATATATATAATAAAATAAATATATATATATAGCTAGAATTCACTGAAAGTCAAGTATTTTTATATATATATATATGAAATACTTGACTTGGTGAATTCTAGCTGTAAATATACTCCTCCCCTCTTAGCCCCGCCCCTAACCACGCCACCGCCCACCCCGACCACGCCCCCACCCCCACCCCCACCCCCCACCTCCCGAAATCGGAGGTCTCAAGGTTGGCAAGTATGCATTATACAAAACCAGTAAAGTTGGCACTTTGTGTAAACCGTAAATAAAAACGGAATACAATGATTTGCAAATCCTTTTCAACCTACATTCAATTGAATAGACTGCATTTATCAACAACACCCAAAAACGCTTCGCTGGGCCCCGAGCTCATCTAAGATGGACTTATGCAAAGTGGAAAAGTGTTCTGTGGTCTGACGAGTCCACATTTCAAATTGTTTTTGGAAACTGTGGACGTTGTGTCCTCCGGAACAAAGAGGAAAAGAACCATCCGGATTGTTAAAGCGCAAAGTTCAAAAGACAGCATTTGTGATGTATGGGGGTGTGTTAGTGCCCAAGACATGGGTAACTTACACATCTGTGAAGGCACCATTAATGCTGAAAGGTACACACAGGTTTTGGAGCAACATATGTTGCCATCCAAGCAACGTTATCATGGACGCCCCTGCTTATTTCAGCAAGACAATGCCAAGCCACGTGTTACAACAGCGTGGCTTCGTAGTAAAAGAGTGCGGGTACCAGACTGGCCTGCCTGTAGTCTAGACCTGTCTCCCATTGAAAATGTGTGGCGTAATATGAAGACTAAAATACCACAACAGAGACCCTGGACTGTTGAACAACTTAAGCTGTACATCAAGCAAGAATGGGAAAGAATTCAACCTGAAAAGCTTCAAAAATTGGTCTCCTCAGTTCCCAAACGTTTACTGAGTGTTGTTAAAAGGAAAGGCCATGTGCCAACTTTTTTGCAATGTGTTGCTGCCATTAAATTCTAAGTTAATGATTCTTTGCAAAAAAAATAACATTTGTTTCCCAGTTCGAACATTAAATATCTTGTCTTTGCAGTCTATTCAATTGAATATAAGTTGAAAATGATTTGCAAATCATTGTATTCTGTTTTTATTCACCCTTTACACAATGTGCCAACTTCATTGGTTTTAGGTTTTGTACATACCTACTGTCTTTTTGCACTTATTTTCCCCCATTTTACACCGTGACATTTCACGTTTGATCAAATGGCATCACATGACATTTGTATCTTTCCCCTTGTTTTTCTTTGTTTCCTCTGACATAACATAACATACTTTTTATTAAAGCCCCTCCTGTCTACTTGTATGTATTGCATGCATCTGTGGGTTGTTTGTTGACATAAAGAATGACCTCATCCAACCCTTGTTGGGTTAGAATCCCACAAAGGATGGTGCTCTCCCCCGACATACATCAAACTGAGTCACAACTTACACACTTTTGAATCATGTTCAAGGGAGTGTGGAGGACAGTGCTGAGAAGAAGAATGATTTGAGACACAGGTGTTGTGAGTTAAAAGCTCTGTCACAGAACCAATTATGCTCTTAAGTTGAGGTACGACTGTATAGAGTATTTCGATGGGAATCATTTTAACTAGAAATAATCAGTTTCACGGTCAACATGTCCAATTTTAGTATTCTTAACTGTTACACAAGTGTAAAAACAGTAAGTTAACCCTTGCTATTATTAAAACGCCAATGGAACCCCTCAGTGATTAGTGCTGGAATGAATGAAACCCCAACCGCAGCTCCCCAGTATTGATAAGCACTCATGCAACCCTACCATCAACATGCTTGACTGTAGGCAAGACACAATATTTGTAGTACTGCAACTGACTTGCCTAATTGGCTCTCTTAACTCAAAACAAACTTTCAGATATGTAATATTGTGTAAAAAAAACAATACAATTGAATGTACTACTAACAACTACAGTAGTTTTATGAAGTAATGTCATAATAACGGACAGCATTTACCTTGGAGAGCGGACTCCTACGATATCTCCCTCTCGCTGCTTCACCGCCAAACACATCAGCAGCTTTTCTATATTTTCTGTCACGGCGCGGATTCGAACCTGTGTCTCTCATGATTCTGAGTGTCACAATTCCTCCTCTGGCTGCTCGCTCGGACACGCCCACGCAGCGACAAGGCTGCAGGCAATCACCCATCAGCGCACCTGGGCCTGACGAGAGGGAGCGGCATAAAGAGACAGCGAAGCCAGGAGACCTTCGCCAGAACGTAGTCAATCCCACCTGAGTAAGCATCACGTCTGGCACCTCTCCCTCGTTCCTTTCTCGCCTTCCTGGTGCTCTTACTCGTTCCTGTCTTGATGTCCTTTGTGTCTTCCACAGTGTCTTCCGTGATCATGTCTTGCCTCACGACCTCCTCCCGGATTGTTGCTTGCCTTCCCCGATTTTTGACCACTGTTTGGACCCGGACATCGTTGCCTCTCTCCAGCCACCGAATGCTTGCCTCCCTGCTGACTACCCCTTCCCCTCCCCCTTTGGATTCAATGAAAGATACATCCAACAAGTCAAATCAAATCGAATCAACTTTATTTATAAAGCACATTTAAAATTTACCACAGGGGTAGCCAAAGTGCTGTACAATGAGCAGGTTAAAAGATAAAACGAGTACCGAGCAAACACAACACAACACAAACAGAACACGATAAAAAATAAATAATTAAAATAGAATTAATAAAAACATAAAAACATAAAAACAGGATCACAGCAGGTGTATTATGGGGCGCCATTGCAGGATGGATATCACTCAGTGTTAAAAGCCATGGAATAAAAGTATGTTTTTAAGAGACATTTAAAAACAGGAAGAGAGGAGGCTTGTCTAACACTCAGGGGTAGGTCGTTCCAGAGCTTGGGAGCAGCAACGGCGAAAGCTCTGTCACCTCTAAGCTTCAGCCTTGTGTCAGGGACCGTCAACAGCAGCTGATCGGCTGATCTTAAGGATCGGGTGGGGCAGTAAGGCTGAAGGAGGTCGGAGAGATAGGTTGGCGCGAGGTTGTTTAGACATTTAAAAACAAATAAAAGGAGTTTAAAATGTATTCGGTAACGCACAGGGAGCCAGTGAAGGGACGCTAAAATAGGGGTGATGTGCTCACGTCTGCGGGTCTGTGTTAGCAGACGAGCAGCAGAGTTCTGCACGAGCTGCAGGCGGGCGAGGGAGGCCTGGCTAATGCCTACATACAGGGCATTACAATAATCAAGACGAGTCGAGATAAAAGCGTGGATTAATTTCTCAAGATCATGTCTTGATAGAAGCGGTTTCACTTTCGCTATTTGGCGTAATTGATAAAAGCTTTTTTGAACGACGCTGCTGATTTGTTTTTCGAATTTAAAATCTGAGTCAAACTTTACCCCCAGGTTTGTGACAGAGTCGCTGAGATACGGGGTCAGAGTGCCGAGGTCAACGTTGGGGGAGGGAGAGCGACTTGGACCGAACAACATAACTTCTGTTTTATCTTCATTTAGGCTCAGGAAGTTAGCTGAAAGCCAGACTTTGATGTCGTGCAGGCAGTCAATAAGACGTTGAACCGTGTTATTTTGTGCCATGGGAAAATAAATCTGGCAATCATCGGCATAAAAATGAAATGCAATACTGTACTTCCTAAAAATAGAACCAAGGGGGAGAAGGTAAAGCGCAAATAAAATTGGGGCAAGGATTGAGCCCTGGGGGACCCCATGTGGTAAAGGAGCTGTGGACGACATAAAACTGTCTACTTTTACACTAAAACTCCTGTCGGTTAGGTACGACCGGAACCAGTTGAGGGCGGCGCCCTTAATGCCCACACAGTTCTCAAGCACCGACAACACCCTCTGGTAAATTCCACATTAATTCCACATGTCGTCTGCATACACTCACTAGTGCAGTGGTTCTTAACCAGGGTTCGATCGAACCCTAGAGGCTCAGGGGTTCGACAGAGGTCAAGACACACCCGACTCATCGTGTAAATAAAAACTTTTCCCTATCGGCGTATTACGGATACGGCAACAGCAGAAGTCAGACTGATTTGCAGGTGTGTAATTTGTTGTGAGTTTATGCACTGTGTTGGTTTTGGTCTTTGAACAAGGTGATGTTCATGCACGGTTCATTTTGTGCACCAGTAAAAAAACATGGTAACACTTTAGTATGGGGAACATATTCACCATTAATTAGTTGCTTATTAACATGCAAATTAGTAACATATTGGCTCTTAACTAGTCATTATTAAGTACTTATTAATGCCTTATTCGGCATGGCCTTATTATAACCCTAACCCTCTAACCCTGACCCTAACCCTAACCAAATAACTCTAAGTCTTTATTACTTAGAATACCGTATGTTCCCCTAAGTGTCCAAATAACTCTAAATTAAGACTTTGTTACTTAGAATATGTTGCCCATACTAAAGTGTTACCAAAAACATATAACTTTGTCTTGAATTTGAAAAAAAATATTTTTCACTAAAGAAGGGTTCGGTGAATGCGCATATGAAACTGGTGGGGTTCGGTACCTCCAACAAGGTTAAGAACCACTGCACTAGTGGTAGCATACATATCCCACACATTCATCGAAGGTTTAAATAAACCTTCGAAAACGCAGTTCTGCCTTGGTGTCGCCTCCTTCCCTTTGCCTAGTACACATTTTCATGGATAAAGGTCCACCATTTACATATTTCAACATTCTTGACTGGTGTTAGACTCATTCTGCTTCAGTATGGTACAGACTACCAGTGAAACCTCAAATTTCTTCACTAAGTGAGCTAAGTACACCCTCTGTCATGTTTTGGATGATTCCGTGCTTTAATTCAACACCTGGCACCCACTTATACTTCTCAGCACTGTCTTTTACATTTACTTTCTTACTTCCAATGGTTGTAAAACAAAGTTATGACGATCTCTAGCTATATAAGCTAATGCAGGGGTGTCCACACTTTTTCGGCAGGCGAGCTACTTTTCAATTGACTAAGTCAAGGGGATCTACCTCATTCATATATATAATTGATATTTATTTATTTATGAAAGAGACGTTTTTGTTAACACATTAAAGATCCATCCATCCATCCATCTTCTTCCGCTTATCCGAGGTCGGGTCGCGGGGGAAGCAGCCTAAGCAGGGAAGCCCAGACTTCCCTCTCCCCAGCCACTTAGTCCAGCTCTTCCTGTGGGATCCCGAGGTGTTCCCAGGCCAGCCGGGAGACATAGTCTTCCCAACGTGTCCTGGGTCTTCCCCGCGGCCTCCTACCGGTCGGACGTGCCCTAAACACCTCCCTAGGGAGGCGTTCGGGTGGCATCCTGACCAGATGCCCGAACCACCTCATCTGGCTCCTCTCGATGTGGAGGAGCAGCGGCTTTACTTTGAGCTCCTCCCGGATGGCAGAGCTTCTCACCCTATCTCTAAGGGAGAGCCCCGCCACCCGGCGGAGGAAACTCATTTCGGCCGCTTGTACCCGTGATCTTGTCCTTTCGGTCATAACCCAAAGCTCATGACCATAGGTGAGGATTGGAACGTAGATCGACCGGTAAATTGAGAGCTTTGCCTTCTGGCTCAGCTCCTTCTTCACCACAACGGATCGATACAGCTTCCGCATTACTGAAGACGCCGCACCGATCCGCCTGTCGATCTCACGATCCACTCTTCCCTCACTCGTGAACAAGACTCCGAGGTACTTGAACTCCTCCACTTGGGGCAAGATCTCCTCCCCAACCCGGAGATGGCACTCCACCCTTTTCCGGGCGAGAACCATGGACTCGGACTTGGAGGTGCTGATTCTCATCCCAGTCGCTTCACACTCAGCTGCGAACCGATCCAGTGAGAGCTGAAGATCCTGGCCAGATGAAGCCATCAGGACCACATCATCTGCAAAAAGCAGAGACCTAATCCTGCAGCCACCAAACCAGATCCCCTCAACGCCTTGACTGCGCCTAGAAATTCTGTCCATAAAAGTTATGAACAGAATGGGTGACAAAGGGCAGCCTTGGCGGAGTCCAACCCTCACTGGAAACGTGTCCGACTTACTACCGGCAATGCGGACCAAGCTCTGGCACTGATCATACAGGGAGCGGACCACCACAATCAGACAGTCCGATACCCCGTACTCTCTGAGCACTCCCCACAGGACTTCCGAGGGACACGGTCGAATGGTTCAAACATTAAAGATGTTTAACGATAATATGAGCATGTTTAACACCTATAGATTCCAAGAATATAAGTTGGTGTATTACCTGATTCTGATGACTTGCATTGATTGGAATCAGACAGTAGTGATGATAACGTCTGCATTTTCAAATGGAGGAGAAAAAAACGTTCTCCTTTCTGTCCAATACCACATGAAAGTTGTTGGTTTTTGGTATCTTAATTATCCAGCTTCCATACTCGTTTTTATACACTTTACAAAAAATACATTGGCGGTAAACTCCGTCGCTTGCTAGCTTGTGCACGCTAGCTTTCTGAGACTCTTATTTTGTTTGCGCAGGCAGGATGAAGCAGGGCTTTTAATTGTGAAGACAGGAACTGTGCAGTCGACAGGTACGGCGCCGGAGTCTGTTGAAATAAAAAGTGTTCCTCGACTTCCTGTCGGTCATTTTTTCTTAATAATGATCTGGCAGCAGCCAGCGTCATCTCACAAGACCCTCGGGTGCCGTGAATGTCAATCAAGTGACGAAAGTGACGTCTTGGTGTAGATTGATGATCGCTAATTTTTAGGTCTATTTTTTTAATGCCTGGCTGGCGAAAGACTGACACACCCTCAGTGATCGATCAGTAGCTCGCGATGGATGTAATGGGCACCCCTGAGCTAATGCTAGCGAATAAAACCAAATGTTTTGGCCGGGGTTCTCTGTGACATTTGCTACGCAAACTAATGGCGGGGGTGCTTGGAACTCAAAAGTTTTGCTCTCAACTCTAAGAGAGAAAGCTCTTATCTCAAAACACTCTTGAGTTGGAACCAATGTTCCCTCTAATTTTTCATGTGTGTGAGCAAACGCACAAACACCCTGAGCATTCAGTGGAATCCAGACGTGAACACTGTGGCCATACCAGCAGCACATTTGTCTCAAACCTGACATAACAATTTAAATGTCTTATTATAGTCAAGTGACTAGTCAATTTCAAGAGATTATTTTCTAATATATGTGATTTGGCCCACTTGGATATATTTTTTTTTTTTGATCAGCTATGCACTATAGTATTTTATGCCTGGGTGGGGGTCCCGCTTTGGAAAGATTGTGTACCCCTTAGAGATGCGCGGTTTGCGGGCACAACCGCGGAGTCCGCGGATTATCCGCGGATCGGGCGGATGAAATAAAAAAAAATTAGATTTTATCCGCGGGTCGGGTCGGGTCGGGTGGTTGAAATAAAAAAAAAATTAGATTTTAAATAGATTCAGGCGGGTGGCAGTTAAACCGATTCGGAAATATATATACATAGTTAAATGTTGTTACCCACATACGAAAAAGGAGCAGGCACCTGCAGCATATGCCACAACAGAAGAAAAAAAAAGAAAAGAGATGGACACTTTTACGGAGCGGAGAAGGGACGCCTCGCCGGGGTCCGGGACCGAGGCCCCTTCCCCCGAGAGGGCCCCACCGGGAGCCGTAGCTGAGGCGATCCGCGAGAAGGGCCCGACGCACGTCCAGGGTCACCACCGTGCCCACCGCACCGACACCCCGCCTCGTCCGCCTTCGCCGCGGCCGGCGTCACGCGCAGCAGGTAAGCAGCTTACCTGCCCGCCACCCCCGTGGCCGGGGGCTCGTAACAGGGGTCACTCCGCGCGCTCCGCCCGCGCAGCTTACCTGCCCGCCACCCCTGTTGCCGGGGGCGCGTAACAGGGGTCACTCCGCGCGCAGTGCGCTCACGAAAGGGGTGGGGCTCACCCTGGTTGATATAGACAGCAGGACGGTGGCCATGGAAGTTGGAACCCGCTAAGGAGTGTGTAACAACCCACCTGCCGAATCAACTAGCCCTGAAAATTGATGGCGCTGGAGCGTCGGGCCCATATACCCGGCCGTCGCCGGCAGCGAGACGCGCTTGGAGGTGCGCTCAGCGCGGCTCCCATATGATTGCGCACTGGTGTGCGTCTGGGTCGTGACAGCGTGGCACGCGAATGTCTGTGCTGCATTGGATCAGTCTCCTTTCTTTAACAGGCAAAAGCTTTATAACCTCACTAATGCCTTGCATCGTCTATATTAGATATATAACAACGGGCGGGTGCGGGCGGATGCGGTTCTGATCAAATGTTAGATCGGGTGGATTGCGGATGGTTGACGACTTTCTGATGCGGTTGCGGATGAAATAATTGCCTATCCGCGCATCTCTAGTACCCCTTTCAGAGATCACATTTAGTTCCCCTTAAAACATTCACATGTTGCATGAGATGAAGTGTTTATTAACTTTCTGTCTGTAAAATAAATATTTTTATTAGCAATTATGTAGTTCTGTAACATCATTTCATGATTAATAACCAAAAAATAACATTCTTAACAAATGACAGTAGAATAAGCACACTGATTGAGGAGTCATAGTAAAACTGTCAGGCTTGTCCCTGACAGTTTGACTGTGTTTTAGTTTTTTCTCTGCGTTTGTCTTAGTTTTCTGTCCAGCGCTTTTATTTTGTCTTTATTTCCTACTTGTCTCCCTGAGTGCTGTGTCCCCTCAGCTGTGGCTGATTGGCACCTGGCCACACCTGGTGTCAATCAGCCAGCTGCCATTTAAACCCCGCCTTCTCCTCCAGTCAGTGCTGGATTATTGTCATTGTCATTTTCATTACTACCTGTCTTAACACTTGTCGTTGTAGCTCTGTCTACTTTTGTTTCACTCTGCTCATGTCCTAGTTCCTTCGTGTCACAGTAAGTGTTTTTGTTTCTTGTCCAAAGTTAGCCTCTGTGCTATTTTAGTTCATAACCAAGTTTGTTCTCCGCCTTGTGCGCGCCTTTTGTTGTTACCCTTTCGTTTGTTGTTTTGCCTTAGTGTTTAATTAAATCATGTTTTCTCGTACAATGCCTTCCGCGCCTTCTCTGCATCTTGGGGTTCGTCACCTACAATTCCTGACAAAAACGACCTGAAATTGACACTTTACGTGTAGTGTTGGAGTTGTCTAACTTTTTGTGTGACCATAAACGCACCAGTGGCTAATTGCCATAGTGTACGTGTTGGTGCAGGTGAGAGAGAGAGAGAGAGCAAGCGGCTGCTGTTGATATAAAAGATGACAAAGAGTTGCTTTTGGCTTGGTTTGTACAGTAGACAATGACCAGTTTTGCTAGATAAAAGTATTTTATACATTGTTTTGGTGTGGTTATGGCCGACAAACAATTTCGCTAAATAAAGAGACCGATGGAATTCCTGTCCAAGTGTCTCCACAGACGTTACAATAATTTAAGTGTTGACAAACATTGTTTTATCTGTTGTGGCCGCCTTTCGTCACCTGTTACTCACAGTTGCATTGCAAAATCATACAAAACAAACGATTTGTTTATTTTGTTTAGAGTGGGATTTGATTTTTTTGCGCGGCATAGATTTGCTGTGCGCAGAGGACGCGTGAGCAATGCACACCTTAGAGGGAACGTTGGTTGGAACACTCTTAAGTTGCATCTTGATACTCCTATAAAGCTGTACACTGGCTACTTGGAGTTTACTTTCTGTTAGGGTTGTACGGTATACCGGTATTCAGGGCCGGCCCGTGGCATAGGCCGTATAGGCAAATGCTAAGGGCGCCGTCCATCAGGGGGCGCCACGCCAATGCCACAAATGTTGGAGAAAAAAAAAAAAAAGAAAGTTGGTACTATTATTTCTAAATACAAAAAATAATCCCACGTTAATTAAAATGCAAATTAAAGCCTATTTAATAGAAATATTATTTGTTACAACATTACGCCCCCCCCTTCCCCCCGCACGGTGCGCCCCCCCCTTCCCGTATCATGACTCTTTTTGGACGTCACCACATCAAAAAATCAACACAAGATGTCAAAACGGCCAAAACTGTCAGGTGCCCAGGGAAGAAAAAAGAGAAAAGAAGAGGAGGAGAAACGAGAAAAGACAGAGGTAGCAGGTAGGTAACGTTAGCCTACATGACATTATTTGTCTGTTACAGAATGTGATAGTAACCTGACTTTTTAGCATTAAGCTAATGTTACATGATTCGGCAATTGCTAATCAATAAATAGCTAGTTCTGTTTTAACGTCGGGTTAATATTGTGGAGGGGGCTAAATTGTTATGGAAAATAATAATGTAACGTTAGGTAATTACAGTACTCCCACCTTACATTCCTCAGGGACATTTGTATTAGATCTTTTAAGCAGCTGTTTTTGTTTACATTGTTATTGCCTTCTGGTTAGCTAATGTTTGCCCTGCAGGTAATAGTCACTTTTCCACCCCTTTATATATTAGGTATAGTTGTAAGCAGAGGTGGGTAGAGTAGCCAGAAATTGTACTCAAGTAAGAGTACTGTTACATTAGAGATTTATTACTCAAGTAAAAGTAATGAGTAGTCACCCAAATATTTACTTGAGTAAAAGTAAAAAGTATGTTGTGAAAAAACTACTCAAGTACTGAGTAACTGATGAGTAACATACACACACACACACACATATATATATATATATATATATATATATATATATATATATATATATATATGTATATATATATATATATATATATATATATATATATATATATATATATATACATACATATACATTGATATATACAGTATATAATTTATATGTATTTATTTTGCTGTTTTTGTTTACATGTTAAAGATGTTTTAATGAATATACATGCATGTTTAACATATAGATTCCTTTCTTTCATGCAGACTAGAATATAAGTTGGTGTATTACCTGATTCTGATGACTTGCGTTGATTGTAATCAGACAGTAGTGATGATAACGTCCACGTTTTCAAATGGAGGAGAAGAAAAGTTCCTCCTTTCTGTCTAATACCACATGAAAGTGGTTGGTTTTTGGCACCTTATTTGTCCAGCTTCCATATTCGTTTTTATACACTTTACAAGAAATATATTGGCGTCAAACTCCGTAGCTTGCTAGCTTGTTTGCGCTGGCTTTCGGAGACTCTTGTTTTGAAAGCGCAGGCGCGATGGAGCGGCACTTTTATTGTGAAGACAGGAACGTCCTCATGTGCGGTCAGTCTTGAGGCTTTTGACGGGATGTACGGTTGAAATAAAAAAAGTATATTTTTTCCTTCACACTTTTGATTGATTGATTGGAACTTTTATTAGTAGATTGCACAGTACAGTACATATTCCGTACAATTGACCACTAAATGGTAACACCCCATAAGTTTTTCAACTTGTTTAAGTCAGGTCATGTGACCACCTGGCTCTGTTTGATTGGTCCAACGTCACCAGTGACTGCATCTGATTGGTGGAACGAAGTGAAACGTCACCAGTAAGGCAGGCACTTTGAAGGTCTGTCTGACAGACCAAAACAAACAAAGCGTGCATTAACAGATCGATAAAAATTAGTAGCGAGTAGCGAGCTGAATGTAGATAAAAGTAGCGGAGTAAAAGTAGCGGAGTAAAAGTAGCGTTCCTTCTCTATAAATATACTTAAGTAAAAGTAAAAGTAAAAGTATGTTGCATTAAAACTACTCTTAGAAGTACAATTTATCCCAAAAGTTACTCAAGTAGATGTAACGGAGTAAATGTAGCGCGTTACTACCCACCTCTGGTTGTAAGTAAAAAAAAAAGGTCAAAGACAAAGCTATTCGGTTTCTTGTGAGTATATACACTTCACTGCCGATGTGGGGGGGCGCCACCTAAAATCTTGCCTAGGGCGCCAGATTGGTTAGGGCCGGGCCTGCCGGTATTGCAGTGACGTGCAGTCACTAGAGGCAGGTGAGAGCCTCACCTGCCATCATGGAAAGAAAAAAAAAGTAAAAAGAAAAAAATATATATTAAATTGTTATATGTATCCAGTGACTATACTATAAAGTTATTTTCCATTTAACTTCACCAGTTTTAGATTATTTTTATTCAAAATCGCTGAATTTTCACATTTGCCATCAAATACTGAGAAGAGACGGTGCGGTGAACAGCAGCCAGTTGAGGCACGTCACTGCGTTGTGCCTCAACATGGATTGCGGACTCGGCTAACTGCTGGCCTGCTGTGCAGTGAGACTGTATTGCTATATGAACTATATTATACATTTCCATAGTTTAGTTAGCTGAGGTATATAATGTACAGTGTATTTTGTCAACAACTGTATGTGTGTAACGTATTTCTTGTGCTGAGCGATCATAAAACGGCTGCAAAAGACGCACTGGCTGAGGCTCGCCTCCTGCACAACCGCCGTAGAATTGTTATATCAACTAAAGCCCACACTTAAACTTTCCACGTGCAAGATTGAATCTATTTAAAAAAATTATTTCATAAGAAACCAAAAAGTGCAAAAACAATAATGTTGGTGTTGGAGGAGTTGTGAATGACTGCAGGGTCACAACATTAGATACACCTGCAGACTGCAGGAAATGTTGTGACCCTGCAGTCATTCACAACTCCTCCAACACAAACATTATTGTTTTTGTACTTTTTGGCTTCTTATTAAATAACTTTTGTAACCTATTTTCATGGGCTTTCCTCTTTGTGATGTTAAGTTCCTGTTATGCGCTGTTATACAGTATATGCCTTGAGCTCTTATTTTGAAGGCGCTAAGAGCGGAAGTGATGTCACGTTGCGGAGGTTTTTGAAAGAAGGTAAATAAAGTGGTCCTCGTGTAAACTGGAGCCTCCGTGTTTGTTATTTTGTAGTTTCATACAGTATA
Source organism: Nerophis lumbriciformis (assembly GCF_033978685.3). NCBI lineage: Eukaryota > Metazoa > Chordata > Actinopteri > Syngnathiformes > Syngnathidae > Nerophis > Nerophis lumbriciformis. The sequence continues at coordinate 6,222,473 of NC_084551.2, read as the reverse complement.
GGCGACATTTATAAACCCTCGGTTACACGTTTTTAAATAGATTCAATCTTGCACGTGGAAAGTTTAAGTGAGGGCTTTAGTTGCGGCGCATGGACTTAATTTCTAAGTAAAGGTAAGACCATAATAACGTTTTTTTAATTAAATGTGCTTTTTTGTGTGCTACAGTTTGTATGTGTAAAGTTAAAGTTAAGTCAAAGTACCAATGATTGTCACACACACACTAGGTGTAATGAAATTTGTCCTCTGCATTTGACCCATCCCCTGGTTCACCCCCTAGGAGGTGAGGGGAGCAGTGGGCAGCAGCGGCGCCGCGCCTGGGAATCATTTTTGGTGATTTAACCCCCAATTCCAACCCTTGATGCTGAGTGCCAAGCAGGGAAGAATGCTGGTATGAGCTTTGAAACATAACCCGTTAACTGCTGCCAATCAAAGGGTGAATAAGATACTCTTTAGGGTTCATATGTTTGTAAATCTGACTGTGATGAAGTCAGTGCCTCACCAGCCATCAACCTCACCGCACGTCACTGCGGTATTGGTATAGTACCGCGATACTAATCATATTCGGTACGATACCGCCTCTGAAAAGTACCGGTCATGCACCGCGCCCCTGTCGTCATGTAGTGTCATTGCTGGTTTGCGAGCAGAGGAGCATGTTCGGCAAACAATACAAGCAGACACAGTGTGTAGACAGAAAAGGGAGAACGGACGCATAAAGGTGAAGTTATAACACTGAAACACCCTCAGGAAGAGGTGATTTAAGACATGGCTAGGTAGCTAGCGGCTAACGTCCATCCGCCGTCTGCAATGATTTAGCTACTTCTAAATCACTAATCCTTGCCTCCATGGCGACAAATAAAGTACGTTTCTTACAAGTATCATCCCTGCAGGACGAGGAATAGCTAAACATGGTTCACTACACACCGTAGCTCACCGGCGTCACAATGTAAACAAACGCCATTGGTGGATCTACACCTAACATCCACTGTAATGATACCAAGTACAATAGCGTATCTGGTCGATACTACTATAATTACTTACTTTTGTTTAAAAAAAAAATTCATATTATGTTTATAAACTCAGGAAATATGTCCCTGGACACATGAGGACTTTGAATATGACCAATGTATGATCCTGCAACGACTTGGTATCGGATTGATAAACTAAATTTGTGGAATCATCCAAAACTAAAGTAAAGCATCCAAACAACAGAAGAATAAATGATTATTACATTTTAACAGAAGTGTGGATAGAACATGTTAAAAGAGAAAGTAAGCAGATTTTAACAGTAAATGAACAAGTAGATTAATACTTAATTTTCTACCACTTGTTCTTAATAATTTTGACAAAATAACAGAACGGAAAATGACACAATATGTTACTGCATATGTCAGCAGACTAAATTAGGAGCTTTTGTTTGCTTACTTACTACTAAAAGACAAGTTGTCTTGTACGTTCACTATTTTATTTAAGGACAAACTTGCAATAAGAAACATATGTTTGATGTACCCTAAGATTTTTTGTCCAAATTAAGCCAATAATGCAATTTTTTGTGGTCCCCTTTATTTAGAAAAATACACAAAAGCACCGAAAAGTATCGAAATAATTTTGGTACCGGTAGGTTTATCCCTTGAGAAGAGGTAGAGTAGTAAAAATGTGAGAATGTGACTGTCACGTTCAAACACTGAGGACTTCTATTAAACAAGACAAAAGGCAAGGAATCAAACAGAGACAGAATTCAATTTGGACTCAATATTGAGGAGAGACATGGCCACTGCACTCTCTGTACAGTCCTGCACCACGCTCTGACGAAGAAGGTTTTCGTCTCCTCATTTATTCAGATGTTCAATGTTCACGCACCAACACATGTCACAGCAGGAATGGGAAGTATGTAAAACAGTCATTGTTTTCGGTCTCATTGAAGTCCAAGAAGAGGATTTCTCGGGCTTGGGCTCTTCCTGGATCCAGCTGGGGCAGGTGTTGGAGGACAATGGATAACCCCTCCCGTCTCCTGACCACAGGGACTTCAAGAGGGCAGCGGGTCGTAAATAGCGTTGACCTCGGTTACCAAATAGTTGGAAGAGAGTTTGTGAAATACTTCAGAGAGAGTTCGTTTAACACTTCAAAGAGAGTTCCTCTGGAAGTTGAGCAGATCCTGCCATCTGTCCGTGTTGAAATCACAGTGGCGTTTCACGAGCCTTCTTCCTCTTGTTAGGCCTCGAAAGACAGCATTCATAATACAACGTTTCTTTTGTGATAACTTACAAACAATTATTCCAACAGTGACCATGAACCTCAAACTGTGCATCACAGACAAACCATCAAAAGGGACAAAAATGCACTCACTCACGTTTATCAAACATCCTACAAACGTTGCAGCTCATCTCCACGTTGTGGGAGTCGGTGTAGCGGTTGCCCGTGCAAGGTCGACACGCAATTGCGCAAGTGCTTTGACGGCGCTGAATCATGCGTTTTCTTGCAAGACACCGAGTGATTGACAGCCAGGCTGTACGCTATTCAACGAATGAAGACAGAGTTCAAAGAGTGTGTGTGTTTGTGTGTGTGTGAGTTGTACTGTTTAAATGTCACAGCAGCACTGACTCATTATGAAAACCAGACATTTTGTTTTTCAAATCGCACACTACCTTCCTCTCTACAACGACTCTGTCTTCCAAGAAGATACTTCTTCTGATTAATGTTTGAGAAACTACCCAACTCCTCTAAAAGTTGTGTCACACTGCGTCGATAATGCCTTTAAGCTGGCCTCTGCTCAGTAATTTTGGCACAAAAACCAGAACAGGATAGATGTAGACCCAAGAGAAAGCGCCACACTATTGACTTAGGTCAGCAAATAGAGGCTGGGGTGGAAAAAGACCAGGATGAAGCAACATGTTGCTGTTCGGATAAAAACAACTGGGAGATCAATATATCTTTTAGTCGGCTGCCCACAGTATCAAGTGAGCATCTGAGGCACTGCTTTAAATTGGTTTAAGTCCTATCCAGCAAACTTTCTGTGTAAATGTTGCTGGTGTAGGATAATCTGCTGCTCCTCGGTCATGCGGGTTCCCGCAGGGCTTAATTTAAGGTCAGAATCAGAATCAGAAGTACTTTATTAATACCCGAGGGGAAATTAAGATGTTCAGCACAATACCATTCAAGATCAGACAAACATTACAGGGAGACAGAACAGGATCGCTGACGGGTCTGCCAACTTCCGGCGCCCCTTACAAAAAAGGTGAGAAACAGGTAAACGCTGGGGATGGGGGGGAGGAGGGGTTAAGTAAAAAGAAAAACATATTCAGTCTAAGCCTGGGAGTCATATAGAGGAGTGGTCCACAGTGGTCCGCGCTCTTCTACTGCGGTCTGCACCGGAGCCAAACAGCAGGACAGGTACAACAACAACATCATTACCTGTCACTCTTTATAACTCCTTGTGCAGATCTGAATGAGTGTTATTTAAATGTTTACCTAAGTTTGAAGCAAAGGTGTTAATACTAATCCCCACATTTGGCGAAACGTGTTTTGAAGCAACACTTGAAGCGTAGCATTTTCTTTTTTAAAGCGTCACCTTTATCGTTGGTTTTGTGTGGGCATTTTGACACACTCAACATCATGCGTCTCGGCTCTGTAGTCACCACCGCACAGCTGCACTCGGATGAAAGAACGGCGCCGGTACATTTCAAAGGCAGTATAGTACCGATTTCAATCAATTAGTATCGCGCTACTTTATTAGTACCGGTATACCGAACAACCCTACTAGCTAGTATATACAAACCCCGTTTCCATATGAGTTGGGAAATTGTGTTAGATGAAAATATAAACGGAATACAATGATTTGCAAATCATTTTCAACCCATATTCAGTTGAATATGCTACAAAGACAACATATTTGATGTTCAAACTGATAAACATTTTTTTTTGTTTTGCAAATAATCATTAACTTTAGAATTTGATGCCAGCAACACGTGACAAAGAAGTTGGGAAATGTGGCAATAAATACTGATAAAGTTGAGGAATGCTCATCAAACACTTATTGGGAACATCCCACAGGTGTGCAGGCTAATTGGGAACGGGTGGGTGCCATGATTGGGTATAAAAACAGCTTCCCAAAAAATGCTCAGTCTTTCACAAGAAAGGATGGGGCGAGGTACACCCCTTTGTCCACAACTGCGTGAGCAAATAGTCAAACAGTTTAAGAACAACGTTTCTCAAAGTGCAATTGCAAGAAATTTAGGGATTTCAACATCTACGGTCCATAATATCATCAAAAGGTTCAGAGAATCACTCCACGTAAGCGGCATGGCCGGAAACCAACGTTGAATGACCGTGACCTTCGATCCCTCAGACGACAATGTATCAAAAACCGACATCAATCTCTAAAGGATATCACCACATGGGCTCAGGAACACTTCAGAAAACCACTGTCACTAAATACAGTTCATCGCTACATCTGTAAGTGCAAGTTAAAGCTCTACTATGCAAAGCGAAAGCCATTTATCAACAACATCCTGAAACGCCGCCGGCTTCTCTGGGCCCGAGATCATCTAAGATGGACTGATGCAAAGTGGAAAAGTGTTATGAGGTTTGAAAGAGTTCACATTTCAAATTGTTTTTGGAAATATTTGACATCGTGTCATCCGGACCAAAGGGGTAGCGAACCATCCAGACTGTTATCGACGCAAAGTTCAAAAGCCAGCATCTGTGAATGTACGGGGGTGCATTAGTGTCCAAGACATGGGTAACTTACACATCTGTGAAGGCACCATTAATGCTGAAAGGTACATACAGGTTTTGGAACAACATATGCTGCCATCTAAGCGCCGTCTTTTTCATGGACGCCCCTGCTTATTTCAGCAAGACAATGCCAAGCCACATTTAGCACGTGTTACAACAGCGTGGCTTCCTAAAAAAAGAGTGAGGGTACTTTCCTGTTCGCCTGCACTCCAGACCTGTCTCCCATGGAAAATGTGTGGCGCATTATGAAGCGTAAAATACAACAGCGGAGACCCCGGACTGTTGAACGACTGAAGCTCTACATAAAACAAGAATGGGAAAGAATTCCACTTTCAAAGCTTCAACAGTTAGTTTCCTCAGTTCCCAATCGTTTATTGAGTGTTGTTAAAAGAAAAGGTGATGTAACACAGTGGTGAGCATGCCCTTTCCCAACTACTTTGGCACGTGTTGCAGCCATGAAATTCTAGGTTAATTATTATTTGCAAAAAAAAAAAAAGTTTATGAGTTTGAACATCAAATATCTTGTCTTTGTAGTGAATTCAATTGAATATGGGTTGAAAAGGATTTGCAAATCATTGTATTCCGTTTATATTTACATCTAACACAATTTCCCAACTCATATGGAAACGGGGTTTGTAGTAGCACTAGAATACAAGTTTAGGTGTATGTTTACGCTGATGGCAGACTGACCTAGACAGTAGATACACAAATTCCTGTATGTGGTCTTTTAACAGTAATCGTTTTCTTATGCCCCTACAAAGTTATTATCTTGGTAAAGGCAGTTTTGATACAGATGGTATATTAGCTAAAGCTAAATATTACTCAAATCTCATCCACCTCAACAAAAATTATCCTAAATTTTTGTTTAGTACAGTAGCATCGCTAACCCAACAAGGGACTCCTCCCAGTAGCGCCACCCACTCAGCAGATGATTTTATGAATTTCTTTAATAAGAAAATTGAACTCATTAGAAAGGAGATTAAAGACAATGCATCGCAGCTACAACTGGGTTCTATTAACACAGATACAACTGTATCTACGACGGATACCACCCTCCAAAATAGTTTCTCTCTCTTTGATGAAATAACACTAGAGGAATTGTTAAGATGTGTTAAGGGGACAAAACAAACAACATGTTTACTTGACCCATTTCCTGGGAAACTTATCAAGGAGCTTTTTGTATTATTAGGTCCATCAGTGCTAAATATTATAAACTTATCACTTTCCTCTGGCACTGTTCCACTAGCATTCAAAAAAGCGGTTATTCATCCTCTGCTCAAAAGACCTAACCTTGATCCTGACCTCATGGTAAACTACCGGCCGGTGTCCCACCTTCCGTTTATCTCAAAAATCCTCGAAAAAATTGTCGCACAGCAGCTAAATGAACACTTAGTGTCTAACAATCTCTGTGAACCTTTTCAGTCCGGTTTCAGGGCAAATCACTCTACGGAGACAGCCCTCGCAAAAATGACTAATGATCTACTGCTAACGATGGATTCTGATGCGCCATCTATGTTGCTGCTTCTTGATCTTAGCGCTGCTTTCGATACCGTCGATCATAATATTTTATTAGAGCGTATCAAAACACGTATTGGTATGTCAGACTTAGCCTTGTTGTGGTTTAACTCTTATCTTACTGACAGGATGCAATGCGTCTCCCATAATAATGTGACCTCGGACTATGTTAAGGCAACGTGCGGAGTCCCCCAGGGTTCGGTTCTTGGCCCTGCACTCTTTAGTACTTACATGCTGCCGCTAGGCGACATCATACGCAAATACGGTGTTAGCTTTCATTGTTATGCTGATGACAGCCAACTCTACATGCCCCTAAAGCTGACCAACACGCCGGATTGTAGTCAGCTGGAGGCGTGTCTTAATGAAATTAAACAATTGATGTCCGCTAACTTCTTGCAACTCAACACTAAGAAAACGGAAATGCTGATTATCGGTCCTGCTAAACACCGACATTTATTTGATAATACCACCTTAACATTTGACAACCAAACAATTACACAAAGCGACTCAGTAAAGAATCTGGGTATTATCTTCGACCCAACTCTCTCCTTTGAGTCACACATTAAGAGTGTCACTAAAACGGCCTTCTTTCATCTCCGTAATATCGCAAAAATTTGTTCCATTTTGTCCACTACCACTCGACATCCATTGCATTCGGTCTCCCTAGAGGGGGGGGGTTACCCACATATGCGGTCCTCTCCAAGGTTTCTCATAGTCATTCACATCGACGTCCCACTGGGGTGAGTTTTTCCTTGCCCTTATGTGGGTTCTGTACCGAGGATGTCGTTGTGGCTTGTGCAGCCCTTTGAGACACTTGTGATTTAGGGCTATATAAATAAACATTGATTGATTGATAGATGTTACTACTAGATTGTGCAAGTGTACTGATGTTGTCACAAGTGGTTGCAGACAGAACGGTGGTGGTTGGGGAAGGTCCTGTGTGACTTCACCTTTGGTGATCTTTCTGTGGGGAAAACTACACAGAGAAAAACCTTTTGTGTGTGTTTTGTTAGTCAGTGTCACTCATCTCATTTACTTCTCGTCGACTGCGATACACTGAGCGCTCCACCGCTAAGCACCCTCCTCTGCTTGAACTAGTTTAGTATTTAGCCACGAAACGTGACTTGTGAAACAGGAAGTGTCGAACAGAGAGTTGACATGATGACTCAACACAATGACTTACTGCCATGTTTGAGATGACCGTAAGAGAAATACACGCTGGGAATTTGTTGACTTTTCTGTGCTCACCTACTAAACTTATGACATTGTGTTTTTTTTCAGGTTCCATTCCATTTGGATACAATAGAAAAGTATCCATCCATTCATCCATCCATCCATTGGGCCTTGCAAAAGTAGTGAGGGGGTGAATACTTTTGTTGTAATTTACTTTGCCTTATAAGATTGTTATCAATTGACACCAATACAAAAAAAAAACACACTTTCACATGAAATGAGAATTTTAGTTTTTGCAAATTCTTGCCAAAAAGGCAAATTCAATTGAGATTGATTGTATTTACAAAATCAATAAAAGGATGGAATATACAAAGTGGGTGAATACTTTTGCAAGGCGTTCATATTAGTCTAAATTAGGGCTGTCAATCAATCAAAGTTCATTTATATAGCCCTTAATCGCAGGTACCTCGAAGAAATGCACAAAAAACAATGACATCATTCATGATAATGTGAGAGTCCAGTCCATTGGGGTCAAACAGAGGGTTGAGTCGTTGTCCACATGGTCATGACTTGCTAGCAAGTCATCCAGACTGGTATCTCTCCAGGGATTATCTTTAAAAGCTAGAGTATATAGACAGGGCCGTAACAAGGATTTGACAAATACCAAAGTCAAAAAATGGTGGAGCTTTGAAAGGCTGAAATCATGGGTATCACAGCACCATATAACTATTACAATGGATGTCCTTGTGGCTTGTGCAGCCCTTTGAGACATTTGTGATTAAGGGCTATATTAGTAAACTTTGATTGATTACCTTCAACACTTTTTAAAATTACTATGAGTTAGAGTGTTTGGCGTATTATAACATCATTAAGAGCCCTGCGATGAGGTGGCGACTTGTCCAGGATGTACCCTGCCTTCCGCCCGATTGTAGCTGAGATAGGCTCCAGCGCTCCCCGCGACCCCAAAGGGAATAAGCGGTAGAAAATGGATGGATGGATGGATAAAACATACGTTTAAAAACATTAACTTCAAGGTTCAAGGTTCAAGGGTTTTATTCGTCATATGCAGAATACACCACAGTGAAATGCTTTTTTCCATGCTCTTCAGATATTGCGTACAGTGGGATCCAAACACTAGTTGCTGAATCTAATACACTAAATAGAAAAAATACAACAATTTGAATAGCTCTGATGTACATTAATTACAAGACAATAAGTAGCACAATAAGTCCCAGTAGTTATGGTAGAAGTATCAGTACAAGTAAAAGTACAGTAGTCACATACAGTACCAGTGCAATATGAAATAGTATAACAGTATATACAGTATAGGAAGTAATAAATATTAAGGTGTCTACAGTTCTATTGGCAGTTGAGTAGTGACAGTAGTATGAACAAACAGTATGACTTCTTTATACTCTTGTTTTTACATTATTTACAGTCATTGAATGAAGAGTATTGGAGTCCAGTAATTACAGTGGTAAGTAAAGTGATTCTTGTGCAATTGTGATAAGTGTTAATCAGCGGTGCAGTTGAACAGTCTGATGGCTTGGGGATAGAAGCTCCTCCTGAGTCTCTTCGTGTTGGCCATGAGATTCCGGTAGCGCTTGCCTGACTGCAGCAGTGAGAAGAGGCAGTTGCTTGGGTGGCTAGAGTCCCTCACTATCCTCTTGGCCTTGGATCTACACCGCCTGGTGTAGATGTTGCAGATGGTTGGGAGCACACCTCCGACGGTGCGCTCGGCTGATCTGGCCACTCTCAGCAGTCTGTTGCGGTCGTGTGCAGTGCTATTCCCAAACCAGGAGGTGATGTTTCCAGTCATGACACTCTCTGTTGTGCATGAGTAGAAGTTTCTGAGAATCTTGTGGTTTAGTTTGAACTTCCTGAGTCTCCTGAGGAAGTAGAGACGCTGTCGTGCCTTTTTCACCACGTTGTCTATGTGTGTGGTCCAGGACAGGTCTTCTGATATTGTCACTCCGAGGTATTTGAAGTTGGTCACTCTCTCGACCGGCGTCCCGTCTATGCTGAGTGGACTGTAGTTCCTTGCCCCCCGTCTCCTAAAATCCATTATGATCTCCTTGGTCTTGCTGACGTTCAGGGCGAGGTGGTTCTCCTGACACCATAGTGCCAGGTTCTTCACTTTACTCAGGTAGGCCGTCTCATCGTTACCGGAGATCAGGCCCACCACAGCTTTGTCGTCAGCAAATTTCACAATGGAGTTGGTGGTGTTTTTAGCCACACAGTCATGTGTGTAAAGTGAATAGAGGAGGGGGCTCAGAACGCAGCCCTGGGGGGCTCCGGTGTTGACGATGATGGTTGATGAGGTGCAGTTCCCTGCTCTCACCACTTGTTTATTTATTAGCCTTTATTTAACCAGGTAAAATCCCATTGAGATCAAAGATCTCTTTTCCAAGGGAGACCTGGCCAAGAGGGCAGCAGCAAGGTTACATTAAAAACAGTAAACAAATACATAAAACATCACATTTACAACATTAAAACTTGCTCACATGACACATGTGCATACAGACAAGGTAGACTGCAGTCCTTTCACAGAAGCTTTAAACTCATTCAACGTAACTAGGGTTTGAAGTTTAATATTCGATTGTAGGTTATTCCAAGCCTTCGGTGCTGAAAACCTAATTGCTTTCTTGCCCAGTTCAGTTCTTACTTTGGAGACGACAAATTGCAGAACATTCATTGAACGAAGATTGTGACTTCCTTGTTTCTTTGTTAAAAGACAAGACAGATAAGATGGAGTGATACCCAGAATGGTTTTGTAGATGAGAACATACCAATGATTGAGGCGTCGAGCACATAAAGATGTCCAGTTAACCATTGAGTATAACACACAATGGTGAGTAAGGGGAGCGCAGTTGGTGATGAATCTCAGTGCCCCGTGGTACACACTATCCAGCTTGTGGAGACAAGCAGCAGTAGCATTCATGTACAACACATCTCCATAGTCAATAACAGGTAAAAAGGTTGTTTCCACCAATTTCTGTTTCACAGTAAAAGAAAACGGACAGGTACCGACAGGCCAAACGGTGTGCGGCTTCAGCGGTCGCGGAGGCAAAAACTCGGACATGGGAGGAGTTCGGGGAAGCCATGGAAAACGACTTCCGGACGGCTTCGAAGCGATTCTGGACCACCATCCACCGCCTCAGGAAGGGGAAGCAGTGCACTACCAACACCGTGTATGGTGCGGATGGTGTTCTGCTGACCTCGACTGCGGAAGTTGTGGATCGGTGGAGGGAATACTTCGAAGACCTCCTCAATCCCACCAACACGTCTTCCTATGAGGAAGCAGTGCCTGAGGAATCTGTGGTGGGCTCTCCTATTTCTGGGGCTGAGGTTGCTGAGGTAGTTAAAAAGCTCCTCGGTGGCAAGGCCCCGGGGGTGGATGAGATCCGCCCGGAGTTCCTTAAGGCTCTGGATGCTGTAGGGCTGTCTTGGTTGACAAGACTCTGCAGCATCGCGTGGACATCGGGGGCAGTGCCTCTGGATTGGCAGACCGGGGTGGTGGTTCCTCTCTTTAAAAAGGGGAACCGGAGGGTGTGTTCTAACTATCGTGGGATCACACTCATCAGCATTCCCGGTAAGGTCTATTCAGGTGTACTGGAGAAGAGGCTACGCCGGATAGTCGAACCTCGGATTCAGGAGGAACAGTGTGGTTTTCGTCCTGGTCGTGGAACTGTGGACCAGCTCTATACTCTCGGCAGGGTCCTTGAGGGTGCATGGGAGTTTGCCCAACCAGTCTACATGTGCTTTGTGGACTTGGAGAAGGCATTCGACCGTGTCCCTCGGGAAGTCCTGTGGGGAGTGCTCAGAGAGTATGGGGTTTCGGACTGTCTGATTGTGGCGGTCCGCTCCCTGTATGATCAGTGTCAGAGCTTGGTTCGCATTGCCGGCAGTAAGTCGGACACGTTTCCGGTGAGGGTTGGACTCCGCCAAGGCTGCCCTTTGTCACCGATTCTGTTCATAACTTTTATGGACAGAATTTCTAGGCGCAGTCAAGGCGTTGAGGGGATCCGGTTTGGTGGCTGCAGGATTAGGTCTCTGCTTTTTGCAGATGATTTGGTCCTGATGGCTTCATCTGGCCAGGATCTTCAGCTCTCACTGGATCGGTTCGCAGCTGAGTGTGAAGCGACTGGGATGAGAATCAGCACCTCCAAGTCCGAGTCCATGGTTCTCGCCCGGAAAAGGGTGGAGTGCCATCTCCGGGTTGGGGAGGAGATCTTGCCCCAAGTGGAGGAGTTCAAGTACCTCGGAGTCTTGTTCACGAGTGAGGGAAGAGTGGATCGTGAGATCGACAGGCGGATCGGTGCGGCGTCTTCAGTAATGCGGACGCTGTATCGATCCGTTGTGGTGAAGAAGGAGCTGAGCCGGAAGGCAAAGCTCTCAATTTACCGGTCGATCTACGTTCCCATCCTCACCTATGGTCATGAGCTTTGGGTTATGACCGAAAGGACAAGATCACGGGTACAAGCGGCCGAAATGAGTTTCCTCCGCCGGGTGGCGGGGCTCTCCCTTAGAGATAGGGTGAGAAGCTCTGTCATCCGGGGGGAGCTCAAAGTAAAGCCGCTGCTCCTCCGCATCGAGAGGAGCCAGATGAGGTGGTTCGGGCATCTGGTCAGGATGCCACCCGAGCGCCTCCCTAAGGAGGTGTTTAGGGCATGTCCGACCGGTAGGAGGCCACGAGGAAGACCCAGGACACGTTGGGAAGACTATGTCTCCCGGCTGGCCTGGGAACGCCTCGGGATCCCCCGGGAGGAGCTGGACGAAGTGGCTGGGGAGAGGGAAGTCTGGGCTTCCCTGCTTAGGCTGCTGCCCCCGCGACCCGACCTCGGATAAGCGGAAGAAGATAGATGGATGGATGGATGGATTTGAAGTGGCAACAAATGAAAATCCAAAATTCCGTGTGTCACAAAATTAGAATATTACTTAAGGCTAATACAAAAAAGGGATTTTTAGAAATGTTGGCCAACTGAAAAGTATGAAAATGAAAAATATGAGCATGTACAATACTCAATACTTGGTTGGAGCTCCTTTTGCCTCAATTACTGCGTTAATGCGGCGTGGCATGGAGTCGATGAGTTTCTGGCACTGCTCAGGTGTTATGAGAGCCCAGGTTGCTCTGATAGTGGCCTTCAACTCTTCTGCGTTTTTGGGTCTGGCATTCTGCATCTTCCTTTTCACAATACCCCACAGATTTTCTATGGGGCTAAGGTCAGGGGAGTTGGCGGGCCAATTTAGAACAGAAATACCATGGTCCGTAAACCAGGCACGGGTAGATTTTGCGCTGTGTGCAGGCGCCAAGTCCTGTTGGAACTTGAAATCTCCATCTCCATAGAGCAGGTCAGCAGCAGGAAGCATGAAGTGCTCTAAAACTTGCTGGTAGACGGCTGCGTTGACCCTGGATCTCAGGAAACAGAGTGGACCGACACCAGCAGATGACATGGCACCCCAAACCATCACCCAACCATGCAAATTTTGCATTTCCTTTGGAAATCGAGGTCCCAGAGTCTGGAGGAAGACAGGAGAGGCACAGGATCCACGTTGCCTGAAGTCTAGTGTAAAGTTTCCACCATCAGTGATGGTTTGGGGTGCCATGTCATCTGCTGGTGTCGGTCCACTCTGTTTCCTGAGATCCAGGGTCAACGCAGCCGTCTACCAGCAAGTTTTAGAGCACTTCATGCTTCCTGCTGCTGACCTGCTCTATGGAGATGGAGATTTCAAGTTCCAACAGGACTTGGCGCCTGCACACAGCACAAAATCTACCCGTGCCTGGTTTACGGACCATGGTATTTCTGTTCTAAATTGGCCCGCCAACTCCCCTGACCTTAGCCCCATAGAAAATCTGTGGGGTATTGTGAAAAGGAAGATGCAGAATGCCAGACCCAAAAACGCAGAAGAGTTGAAGGCCACTATCAGAGCAACCTGGGCTCTCATAACACCTGAGCAGTGCCAGAAACTCATCGACTCCATGCCACGCCGCATTAACGCAGTAATTGAGGCAAAAGGAGCTCCAACCAAGTATTGAGTATTGTACATGCTCATATTTTTCATTTTCATACTTTTCAGTTGGCCAACATTTCTAAAAATCCCTTTTTTGTATTAGCCTTAAGTAATATTCTAATTTTGTGACACACGGAATTTTGGATTTTCATTTGTTGCCACTTCAAATCATCAAAATTAAATGAAATAAACATTTGAATGCATCAGTCTGTGTGCAATGAATAAATATAATGTACAAGTAGCACCTTTTGAATGCAATTACTGAAATAAATCAAGTTTTTCAAAATATTCAAATTTACTGGCTTTTACCTGTATAGGTAATATATTTTAAGTATCTCAGACGGATCATTTTCAAGTTTGTAATACCCTCAACATGGAACTGAAGAATTTGTTTGCTTTATGCAAATGTTTATTAAACTATTAAAAGCTATTAAACTGTATGCTTTTTTGATTAGCTCAACACAAAATGAACACAAACACTGTGTTAAAGACACTCTATTACTCATACCAGCACACATACTCTCTTACATTTGCTTACCACTTCTGACGAAGACATACTTAAAAAATGTACCTATTATAAATGACAATTAAAATAATTGCCTGGGTGTGCATGTTGGCGGGCTACCTCCTCAGTTTTCAGGAAATCCAGGGCATGCAAATGTTAAGGGAGGCCCTTTGGACTAAACGATATTGATCGGTTGCAGAATTTGGGCTTTTGACACCCAATATGCAATTTTTTGGTTGTAGTTGTTTGTTTGGGAAAGTGGTGTACTGTGTACTGTGGCCGCGGCGCCGGTGCGTTTTCCCCCATACACTGTGGGCCGATTATTATTGCATAAACCTTGACAGCCCTAATCTAAATTTACATTAATAAATAAATATAATTTAAAAATAAAAAATAAAAATTTAAATATATGTATATATATCCTATTGTTTCTTATTTTTAATTTAAAAAAAAATATTTTCGCAAAATAAATACATAGGCCTAAATAAAAAGTCAATAATAACAACAATTAGTTAATGCTTTACACCACCAATCATAATAACATGTAATATTTACATATTTTGGTCATTGTAAGCAAATTCATTTCACAGGTGCATCACAACGTTCGCTTTTTCCTTCAACAACAACACTACGAATCATGGCAGACCTCACGAGAAACAACAAATACTACTTTGGGACAAGTGATGATCCAGAACTTTATGTTTTTAGCCTGAATATACGAAGGATGAGCGACAAGTTTTAGGAGCTGTGTGCTAAGCAGATCCAGCTTAACACTGCTTAACAGCTGGAACACTAAAGCTTCCTGCAGCAGAATTGCCAAGTGCTGAACCAGAAATCCAGACTAGGAACATAATAAAACAATCACTTACTGTAAAATGTCTGCTCTCATTGTAAGGCCGATTTGATGGGATGTTTTTATCTTCCCGTTCGGTAAAATAATAATCATAAACCAGAAAAAAGAAATGAAAAGGTGGCTGCTAACAAGCGTTTTTTTTTGTGTCTTTCTCGCCATCTCCGGGTCTAAGTTGAATGTCAAAATTGACCAACTTTTCGGTTTATGGCTACGTCTTACTTTACAGGTGAGAGGCATGATTTATAATCTTGAAGTAACTTTAGCCGACTCACAGGCGATGCAGCAGCTCAACATGTCAACACTTAAACTGCATAAGCGAGTTAGCGCTCTGTGATCACAACGCAGCTAAATTATAGTTTGTCTGCGTTAGCACTTCTAATAACAATAGTCCTAATATTTGGTTAAGATTCAGGTTATGAGTTGAAAATGAAGGGTTTTTGTTTGGCAGTTTTTGGAGGGTTTTTTTACAGGGCTTTATGGGCGGAATAGATGACTCACATTAGCTGCATTATTGGCCACATTAATTGCTGTAATTTACGAGTTAGAATGCATAAAAAAAGAAAATATGTGGTCTTATCTTACGTAGGGATTGGGAATCATAGGCATGATTTAAAAAAAAAAAAGTGCAGTTCCCTTTTAAACACAAAACTTATCATGGGTAGTTTTTTGTAAATAATTAAAAATAAAGCCATCTTTCCCAACCTTCCACAAATAATTTTTCTCATCTCATGTATGGAAAACGGGCTGTGAAACTATACCAGGGGTCAGCAACCCAAGTCGTTGAAAGAGCCATATTGGACTAAAAATACAAACAACACAAGTGCAACACATGGCGTAAATGTCTATATTAGCTATAATAGCCTACTATCAAGATGACTATATGTTGCAGGCTAAAACAAATCTTCATTGACAGAAATATTGAAATTGTACATTTATTCTACACATTTTTACAACATTAGAAACCATTAGTAAATCAGAGGCTACTCAGAAGGTGAGATAACTCCTGGAAATTACTGGCTTTTAATGGCTAAAGGTATAGATGTGTGTGTCCAAGTTAAGGCTGTCTTCTTTTAATAGATTTATTACAATCTTTGGCAAGCTAGGTAATGTTTGCTGTGGTCTGGAAGAAAATGGCACACAAACAACTATCTGAAATGCAGCCAATATTACATACAGAAAATGGGCCATGAGACATGCAAAACTAAATTATATACAAAGAGGATAAAAGTAAAGGATATTAAATGAGCTCAAATATACCTACAAATGAGGCATAATGATGCAATATGTACATGCAGCTAGCCTAAATAGCATGTTAGCATTGATTAGCTTGCATTCACGCACAGCATGACACTTTTGGTGGACAAAATGAGACAAAGAAGGAGTGGAAGATTTTACATGTAAACCAACTGTTGCGTCACAGTCCACACTATGGTGAGTTCAAGAACCGCCGAAATGAGTAGGACAAAACGATGTTCACCCAACCACCTCAACCCCGCCCACCTCAAACTTCTCATGCTCTCTCAGGGAGAGCATGTCCCAATTTCCAAGCTGCTGTTTTGAGGCATGTTAAAAAAAATAATGCACTTTGTGACTTCAATAATAAATATGGTAGTTTATTTCATTTTTCCATAACTTGAGTTGATTTATTTTGGAAAACCTTGTTACATTGTTTAATGCATCCAGCGGGGCATCACAACAAAATTAGGCATAATAATGTGTTAATTCCACGTAACGTAATATCGGTATCGGTTGATATCGGAATCGGTAATTAAGAGTTGGACAATATCGGAATATCGGATATCGGCAAAAAAGCCATTATCGGACATCTCTAATAACGACAAATAATGTGTATACATACTATTAACCGCAACAGGTAATTGTAAAAAAACAAAAAAACAACAACATTATGAAGCTGTCTCTCTGAGGTCTTTATCAACTATTCGTCCCTTCAAAATGTCTCTTTTTGTTTAAAACTGAATGCCACTGTATATAGTATGCCCTTGGTTGGAATTTAATTTAATTTAATTTAATAATATTATATTTATTTTACTGCATTATACTGCATTATATGCTACGTTCTTGTAAATAATGTAAATTCTGAGAGTGTTGTGTGAGCTGAGAGGTATCTGAGCAAAATTGTCTTTAATGATTGTCTGTAATTGTTTGTTGTGTAACTTGTCCTGCGTTGTACTGTATTGTGTTCATTTGAAATGTCTTCGGTCCCCCTTGAAAACGAGATGCTGCATCTCAAGGGGTTTTCCATTAATACATTCAAATTCAAATTGTCTATATGGTCTATTCAGGTGTACTGGAGAGGAGGCTACGCCGGATAGTCGAACCTCGGATTCAGGAGGAACAGTGTGGTTTTCGTCCTGGTCGTGGAACTGTGGACCAGCTCTATACTCTCGGCAGGGTCCTTGAGGGTGCATGGGAGTTTGCCCAACCAGTCTACATGTGCTTTGTGGACTTGGAGAAGGCATTTGACCGTGTCCCTCGGGAGGTCCTGTGGGGAGTGCTCAGAGAGTATGGGGTATCGGACTGTCTGATTGTGGCTGTCCGCTCCCTGTACGATCAGTGTCAGAGCTTGGTCCACATTGCCGGTAGTAAGTCGGACACGTTTCCAGTGAGGGTTGGACTCCGCCAAGGCTGCCCTTTGTCACCGATTCTGTTCATAACTTTTATGGACAGAATTTCTAGGCGCAGTCAAGGCGTTGAGGGGATCCGGTTTGGTGGCTGCAGGATTAGGTCTCTGCTTTTTGCAGATGATGTGGTCCTGATGGCTTCATCCGGCCAGGATCTTCAGCTCTCGCTGGATCGGTTCGCAGCCGAGTGTGAAGCGACTGGGATGAGAATCAGCACCTCCAAGTCCGAGACCATGGTTCTCGCCCGGAAAAGGGTGGAGTGCCATCTCCGGGTTGGGGAGGAGACCCTGCCCCAAGTGGAGGAGTTCAAGTACCTAGGAGTCTTGTTCACGAGTGAGGGAAAAGTGGATCGTGAGATCGACAGGCGGATCGGTGCGGCATCTTCAGTAATGCGGACGCTGTATCGATCCGTTGTGGCGAAGAAGGAGCTGAGCCGGAAGGCAAGGCTCTCAATTTACCGGTCGATCTACGTTCCCATCCTTACCTATGGTCATGAGCTTTGGGTTATGACCGAAAGGACAAGATCACGGGTACAGGCGGCCGAAATGAGTTTCCTCCGCCGGGTGGCGGGGCTCTCCCTTAGAGATAGGGTGAGAAGCTCTGCCATCCGGGGGGAGCTCAAAGTAAAGCCGCTGCTCCTCCACATCGAGAGGAGCCAGATGAGGTGGTTCGGGCATCTGGTCAGGATGCCACCCGAACGGCTCCCTCGGGAGGTGTTTAGGGCACGTCCAACCGGTAGGAGGCCACGGGGAAGACCCAGGACACGTTGGGAAGACTATGTCTCCCGGCTGGCCTGGGAACGCCTCGGGATCCCCCGGGAAGAGCTGGACGAAGTGGCTGGGGAGAGGAAAGTCTGGGCTTCCCTGCTTAGGCTGCTGCCCCCGCGACCCGACCTCGGATAAGCGGAAGAAGATGGATGGATGGATGGAAATTCAAATTGTACAATTTCATTAATGTGCTTGTTCTATTTTTAAACAAAGAAAACAATCTGAAGTTGTCTTTATTTTTAAGTTATCGTGCCGTTATTTTACCAGTCCGGCCCACTTGGGAGTAGATTTTTCCCCATGTGGCCCCTGATCTAAAATGAGTTTGACATCCCTGTCCGCAGGGCCGGCCCGTGGCATAGGCCGTATAGGCAAATGCTAAGGGCGCCGTCCATCAGGGGGCGCCACGCCAGTGCCACAAATGTTGGAGAAAAAAAAATAATAATAAAAAAAGTTGGTATTATTATTTCTAAATACAAAAAATAATCCCACGTTAATTAAAATGCAAAGTAAAGCCTATTTAATAGAAATATTATTTGTTACAACATTACGCCCCCAACCCCCGCACGGTGCGCCCCCCTCCCTTCCCGTATCATGACTCTTTTTGAACGTCACCACATCAAAAAATCAACACAAGATGTCAAAACGGCCAAAACTGTCAGGTGCCCAAGGAAGAAAAAAGAGAAAAGAAGAGGAGGAGAAAAGAGAAAAGACAGAGTTAGCAGGTAGGTAACGTTAGCCTACATGAAATGATTTGTCTGTTACAGAATGTGATAGTAACCTGGCTTTTTAGCATTAAGCTAATGTTACATGATTCGGCAATTGCTAATCAATAAATAGCTAGTTCTGTTTTAACGTCGGTTAATATTGTGGAGGGGGCTAAATTGTTATGGAAAATAATAATGTAACGTTAGGTAATTACAGTACTCACCTTACATTCCTCAGGGACATTTGTATTAGATCTTTTAAGCAGGTGTTTTTTGTTTACATTGTTATTGCCTTCTGGTTAGCTAATGTTTGCCCTGCAGGTAATAGTCACTTGTCCACCCCTTTATATATTAGGTATAGTTGTAAGTAAAAAAAAAAAAAGGTCAAAGACAAAGCTATTCGGTTTCTTGTGAGTATATACACTTCACTGCCGATGTGGGGGGGCGCCACCTAAAATCTTGCCTAGGGCGCCAGATTGGTTAGGGCCGGGCCTGCCTGTCCGAGAGAACCACAAGTTAATTGTGATTAATTTGTCATTTATTATATGTATATCATCTGTGTTGCTATATTATTTTTTTGTGTGTACTTTGCTCGTTTTGTGCCACATTTGTTTTAAATGCCGTACTTTCTTAAATAAAAAAAATAAAAAAGTTCCTCGAAAATTTCGTGACGTCACTACTTCCCGTATGTCAGCCGCCTCCATGAGCGGCACAACACCGGTGTCGGCGGGAGTGAAGTTTCGTTGTGTCGTGCTTGTTCAAGCATAACTTCTTTGTTTTTTTGTTTAGTAAACAAACTAAGACGAATCTTGGCGATAAGATGTTCGGCGACCGGGCTTGTCCAAGGTAAGTGAGGCTAAAAAAGTAAGAAAAAAGTGGACGTACCATGACTTTAGCAGGGCAGTGTGGAAGTGGGAGTTTGTTAATGTGCACTCAAGTGAAACTCGGCGTCAGAAAAGTCAAATAAACAGTCAAACATTGAGCTGACGTTTGGCTTTAAATATATCCGCCAGTACATTTTTTCGCCATCGAGTTGACTTGTGAGGGCTTTTAAAAAACCTTCGGTTTTAAAAATCAGTGCGTATATAATATACTATTTTTAATGCGATGTTTTACGTGTCCATAATTGAAAAATATTTTAAAAAGTACCTTAACTTACCATATATCCACAGTGTCCTTTACAAATATATGAATATTGATATTATATTAATTACTGCATTTTCCTGACTGTGACGTTGTCCAATATTTTTTAATGTACTGCCATGCAAAGCTGTTTAAATGAAAAACACATTAAAGGTAG
This sequence comes from Nerophis lumbriciformis, assembly GCF_033978685.3. Lineage (NCBI taxonomy): Eukaryota > Metazoa > Chordata > Actinopteri > Syngnathiformes > Syngnathidae > Nerophis > Nerophis lumbriciformis. The sequence continues at coordinate 6,202,271 of NC_084551.2, read as the reverse complement.
CCTATTTTATTAAAAAAAATGTCCACACATCCATCCATCCATTTTTCTACCGCTTATTCCATGTATGAATCAAATCATATTGTCATAGTTTATCCAAGCATGAGTGTGACATTAATTTAAACCAGCAGAGCCAGTTCCCCTTTCTGTCATGCTCCTAGACTTAAGATAACAAGTCCACATTCATTATGTGATCTGTCTTCATAACATGCAGGCAACCACCAAAAAGAAAAATGCACTGCGTTATAGGGTCCACAGAAGCTGAGGATCTTATTACCTTTTTTTTTTTACATCCAAAATGGGGGGAGAAATGACACAACCAACACTTTTTTTCTGGCGGTTAGCAATTATTGTGACAGGTATTATTTTATCAATCAATCAATCAATGTTTATTTATATAGCCCTAAATCACAAGTGTCTCAAAGGGCTGCACAAGCCACAACGACATCCTCGGTACAGAGCCCACATAAGGGCAAGGAAAAATTCACCCCAGTGGGACGTCGATGTGAATGACTATGAGAAACCTTGGAGAGGACCGCATATGTGGGTAACCCCCCCCCTTCTAGGGGAAACCGAAAGCAATGGATGTCGAGTGGGTCTGACATAATATTGTGAGAGTCCAGTCCATAGTGGATCCAACATAATAGTAAGAGTCCAGTCCATAGTGGGGCCAGCAGGACACCATCCCGAGCGGAGACGGGTCAGCAGCGCAGAGATGTTCCCAGCCGATGCACAGGCGAGCGGTCCACCCCGAGTCCCGACTCTGGACAGCCAGCACTTCATCCATGGCCACCGGACCTGTGCCCCCCCCCCCCCCCCCCTCCACAAGGAATAGGGGAGCAGAGGAGAAAAGAAAACAAACGGCAGATCAACTGGTCTAACAGGGGGGCTATTTAAAGGCTAGAGTATACAAATGAGTTTTAAGATGGGACTTAAATTTTACATTTTAATCTGTACTTAAAAAACGAGGCCGGTGCTTAAATGGTGTCCAAAATGATACGTAAAAAGTGAAAAACATGCACATATTTATACAACAAAAACCAATAACAATACCATTTTATTTTAATGGATTTTGTAACTTTCAAGTTGAGTGGATTGGTAATTCAAATACTTCAATTGTATAATACAGGGGTGCTCATTACGTCGATCGCGAGCTACCGGTCGATCGCGGAGGGTGTGTCAGTCGATCACCAGCCAGGCATTAAAAAAATAGTCCTAAAAATGAGCGATCATAAATCTTCACTATGACGTCACTTTCGTCACTTGATTGACATTCACGGCACCCGAGGGTCTTCTGAGATGACGCTGGCTGCTGCCAGCTCATTACAAATTACCGACAGGAAGGCGAGAAACACTTTATTTCAACAGACTCTGGCGCCGTACCTGTCGTCAAAACTCCAAAGACCGACTGCACAGTTGCACAGTTGCGCTAACAAAATAAGAGTCTCAGAAAGCTGGCGTGCACAAGCTAGCAAGCTACGGAGTTTGCCGACAATGTATTTCTTGTAAAGTGTATACAAAGGAGTACGGAAGCTGGACAAATAAGATGCCAAAAACCAACCACTTTCATGTGGTATTGGACAGAAAAGAGGACTTTTTTTCTCTTCCATTCGAAAATGCGGACGTTATCAGCACCACTGTCTGATTCCAATCAATGCAAGTCATCAGAATCAGGTAATACACCAACTTATATTCTTGTCTTCATGAAAGAAAGGAATCTATATGTGTTAAACATGCTTGTATTATCTTTAAACACCTTTAACTTATTAACAATATTAACTATATGTGTTAAACATGCTTGTATTATCTTTAAACACCTTTAACTTGTTAACAATATTAACTATATGTGTTACACATGCTTGTATTATCATTAAACACCTTTAACTTGTTAACAATATTAACTATATGTGTTAAACATGCTTGTATTATCTTTAAACACCTTTAACTTATTAACAATATTAACTATATGTGTTAAACATGCTTGTATTATCTTTAAACACCTTTAAGTTGTTAACAATATTAACTATATGTGTTAAACATGCTTGTATTATCTTTAACCACCTTTAAGTTGTTAACAATATTAACTATATGTGTTAAACATGCTTGTATTATCTTTAAACACCTTTAACTTATTAACAATATTAACTGTGTTAAACATGCTTGTATTATCTTTAAACACCTTTAAGTTGTTAACAATATTAACTATATGTGTTAAACATGCTTGTATTATCTTTAAACACCTTTAACTTCTTACCAATATTAACTATATGTGTTAAACATGCTTGTATTATCTTTAAACACCTTTAGCTTGTTAACAATATTAACTATATGTATTAAACATTCTTGTATTATCATTAAACACCTTTAATTTATTAACAATATTAACTATGTGTTAAACATGCTTGTATTATCATTAAACACCTTTAACTTGTTAACAATATTAACTATGGAAAGAGGCCCTGCGATGAGGTGGCATTATCTTTAACCACCTTTAAGTTGTTAACAATATTAACTATATGTGTTAAACATGCTTGTATTATCTTTAAACACCTTTAACTTATTAACAATATTAACTGTGTTAAACATGCTTGTATTATCTTTAAACACCTTTAAGTTGTTAACAATATTAACTATATGTGTTAAACATGCTTGTATTATCTTTAACCACCTTTAAGTTGTTAACAATATTAACTATATGTGTTAAACATGCTTGTATTATCTTTAAACACCTTTAACTTCTTACCAATATTAACTATATGTGTTAAACATGCTTGTATTATCTTTAAACACCTTTAGCTTGTTAACAATATTAACTATATGTATTAAACATTCTTGTATTATCATTAAACACCTTTAATTTTTTCAACAATATTAACTATATGTGTTAAACATGCTTGCATTATCATTAAACACCTTTAACTTGTTAACAAAAACATATATTTCATAAATAAGTAAATATAAATTATATATATGAATGAGGTAGATCCCCACGACTTGATCAATTGAAAAGTATCTCGCATGCAGAAAAAGTGTGAGCACCCCTGGTATAATACATTCAAAAATAAGAAATAATATCGACAACAAATCGTCGTAATTATTACAGCAATAAATGACTTGAACTGTAATGTTTGATGCTCATAATTCCGTGTGTTCCTGAATGCAGCCTTGCTTGCTGTAACCGTCATTGGTTCGTAATGTTGCTGTTGTTGTTGCGGCTACTGGCTAGGCCTAGCGCTGCGACGCTAACTGGGTTATGAGGGCTGCTGTTGGTGTGTTAAGGTCAGCAATGATAATTGAAAAGGGTCAGCTACTATTTACACTTACACTTAGACAAACTTTATTGATCCACAAGGGAAATTGTTCCACACAGTAGCTCAGTTACAAAGGATGGAAAGGGTAAGGATGGAAAGGATAATGTAGACTAAAAATGTACCACAGTAGCAATATAAAATATAACATATATGTAATATTTACATATTATATATACAGTATATAATATATACTGATATATTATTATATTACATTATATTTTTATGTAATATATACAATAAAAATGGGACCCATTACCTCCCTGCTTGGCACTCAGCATCAAGGATTGATTGATTGATTTGAAACTTTTGTTAGTAGATTGCACAGTACAGTACATAATCCGTACAATTGACCACTAAATGGTAACATCTGAGTAAGTTTTTCAACTTGTTTAAGTCGGGGTCCACATTATTCAATTCATGGTACTATCAGCATAATACAGTCATCACACAAGTTAATAATCAGAGTATATACATTGGAAGGGTTGGAATTGGGGGTTAAATCACCAAAAATGGTTCCCGTGCGCGGCCACTGCTGCTGCTCACTGCTGCTGCTCACTGCTCCCTTCACCTCCCAGGGGGTGGTCAAGGGTGATGGGTCAAATGCAGAGAATAATTTCGCCACACCTAGTGTGTGTGTGACAATCATTGGTACTTTAACTTTAACTTAATATATAACAAATCCCAATTACTAGTACCATGTACAATATTACAATATATGTAACAGCTGCAGCAAAAAAAATGGGCAGCATAAAATAGAGAGTAGATACAGCAGAAAATATACATTATAAACAAAGAGAGGTAGCTAACATAGAAGCGGACATAGATACATTTACAGAAATAAGGCACCGATAATAACTTATTTTTTTCCTGGTCTGGTTACTACCGTTTAAGTCTGCACCGGTGCCATTATGGAATCGAGTTTTTCCCTATCCCTAGTTAAAATTAGCATTGAGTTGACTGTCAGGGGGCCGCTCCGCAATGTTGTGTCAATAATGTGCACAGTGCTTGTGGAAATACAATGATAGTTGTTGTGTTAAAAATTTCTCTGTGAATGTTCTGATCTCCTGATTATATTGCACCGATGTAGTGAGCACAATAACTGCCTGTCGAAGTTATGACCTTCCTACAGCTGATGTCATATTTAGACATAATCAAGAGCGCCTCTGCTGGTTCTAGCAATGTAGTGCACTCCGTTTTGCCTTAATTGATCTAGAATCAATTCCGCACAGACAGCGGATTTTTGGACGTTCAAGTCGAAGCAGTTGAGTCGAATTGGAATGCACTACTTTGCGACACCCAACAGAGGTGCTGTTCATTCAAATAAATTGTCAAAATGGATTATTTATACATCAGCCTGTGTATATTATGCATGTGTAAATCAAAGTTATTTTGCTTATAAGGACCCCCGCCAATGGACTGAACTAAAGTGTAGGATCTTAATGGCGGGCAGCAGGCACAGCAGG